>NC_079454.1:35533760-35818760 GCF_903798145.1 Danio aesculapii | reverse complement strand
ACATTTGACATGTCGAGTAATCTTAAAGGCACAATATGTAAGGTTTTGTCATTAAAATATCCAAAAACCACTAGAACTGTGCTCTATATTTTTCTGACTTATGTACATGCATTAAACAAGTTTTGAAGAATAATCAAATCCAGATATGTATGCAATTTTAACTAGGGACACAGACCGTGTCCTTTGTGGCACCACACACCCTCATTTTTTAGGTTTGGTTTTCTAGAAAATAGTAAAGATGCTTTAATATGTTGTGCATTTTATTAGACTACACAGAGCAGCCTTATAGCAGAACCTTAAAATGTATTTAGTTTGATAAAACAGAGCTTCTTCTTCCCCATGTGCCTACATGTTGGAAACTGAAGAGGTCGATGCATGTCATGATTTTGCAATTGTGGAAGGGGCCTTGTTTCACTTCAACAGCTTTCAGCCTTACTCTGTTTCATACTAAAAAGAAATAATAAGTCCTGAAGGATGTTATGAAGATGAAAACTCCCTTGATTCCACACTCAGTCAAGGCGTCATCAAACTATACCTTTGTTTGTTGTGAATATGCGGCCTTTAGTGGTGAAAATTAGATGCTCTGTCTTTAATGACTCTTCATGCTAAATAAAATATAATATATGCTTTGGTTTTCAGGCGCTCTTTTGCCACTTGGTTTTTAAACATCCACCCATCCTGTCAGAGAATGAGGGGATGGAGAACTTCATCCTGCTCACAGATATACATCTGCTCTGCGTTCACAATGGAAACATTTCAGTAAAAGCTGATAATACTACACAATTTATGCTGTCTTGTTCATGTGGAGTTTTATTAGTGCGCCTTCATAGTAGAGTTTAATGTAGTTTCTCCAACACCTTGGAGCGCTGTATGATTTAAGAACTTATTTTTTGATTAAAGTGATAAATGATGCTGGGGAGTTTTCTTAAATGGGATCACAACCAGGCTTGAATCCAAAGCTTCTGGTTCATCACAATAACTCATTGAGTCTGGTTAATCATTCGTTATCACGAGTCGGGAATGTCTCAATGCATCAAGAGCAACTGCTCTCACACATACAAACAAATGGGGCCCAGACACTGAGTACACAAGTTCAACAGGGGCATCTTCACCACAGACAACTGTGGTTGTCCAAAATCCAACACCCTTCTGAACCTCAGATTAGGCACGTGTGGCATCTATTTGCGTTTTTGTGAACTTAAATGTTAAAGTGTAATGCTTGATTATACATTGTAAATACAAAAAAGGTTATTTTTGTAAAAATAAGTATGTAATGATATATTTATGTGTATATGTGAGTGATAAAAGAGAACTTGTATAGGCAATCTACATATAAACCAACATTAACAAACTTCAGATTGACTTGTAAAGAATACAATGTGTATGGAAGCAGTAAATAGGGCACATATCGAAGTTGTGGTAATTGGGATATACAAACAAAAGTATGGCAGCAACAGAACAGTGAGCCATTGTTTCAGATTTACTCTGTGGGGGTGGTTAAAAAAATACAAGGACAAAGGCTTGGGTCCATGCATACCAATAAGAAAAAAAGGAAATCATGGTTCCCAGCTTTATCAAATTTGAGAGCAGAAAAGTAAACAAAAACTTTGAAGTCACAATGGACTCTTTGTCCACAAATGTCCACAAATCCATTTTGATTTTGTACCAGTTCACTCTTAAGCATTGGGTTCCAATGTCCAGCATTCTTGTACCATGTATTCTTGCTCCCGGTTTAAGTACCACCCAATACTTGTTCAGCATTCAAGCTGATTTTGGAACGAACTCTGTCTGTAAACCCTTCCAGTCTTCTAATTATTTTTTACAACACTGCACCTGCCAGCATGTAATTTTACACAAGAATCAAATTCACTGCTTAGTCGTAAACATTAAGACCCAGACACACGAATCAGACCTGAAACGCTCCAACTCAAGAACGTCCAACTTAAGGGAGCTGAATATAAACACTCTCCTTTGACAGGAGAAAAATTCACAGGACCCAATTTGGCAAGGAATGAAGTATCACATTAACATCTCAAGCAGAAAAAAAAGAAGCAGAGAAATAATAGCAGGAGTCTGAGTAATATACAACAACAGTAGCACAACGCGCACTCAAAAAAGAAACCGTGGGTAGGCCTACATGGTAATTGAGTTATCCATACAAACAAAGCACAAACACAGCATACCTAAGTAAACGGTCTAAAGGCAGATTAGTAGTTTTCCTTTTGTTTAAGGCCAAAAGATGGAATGCGTGCGATCTAAAACCTACGGACTATCAAAGAAGATGTGCTCTCATGGCTTTCATCCAGTATAGACTTAATGCAACATTCACTTTTTGGGGGGAAATAGGATTATTTTATAACTGCCCTACAGTTAAACAGGTGAGTTTTACCATTTTAAATTCAGTCGATCTTTGGAACCGGCAGGAGCAGTTTTAGCTTAGCTTAGCTTAGCATAGATCACTGAATTGGATCAAACCATTAGCATCTATGAAGAGTTTTGATCATTTTCTCATTTAAAGTTAAGTACTAAGAAAAGTCGCTGTTTTTATTTTCCATCAGTTTTATTACCTATTGTATAGTTATAATGTACACTCACTGGTCACTTTATTAGGTACACCTGTCCAACTTCTTTTTAACGCAAATTTCTAGTCAGCCAATCTCATGGCAGCAACACAGTGCATTTAGGCATGTATACATGGTCAAGACAATCTGCTGCAGAATACCGAGCACCAGAATACGGAAGAAAGGTGATTTAAGTGACTTTGAACGTGGCATGGTTGTTGGTGCAAGACAGGCTGGTCTGAGTATATCAGAAACTGCTGATCGTCTGGGATTTTCACGCACAACCATCTCTAGGGTTTACAGAGAATGGTCCGAAAAAGAGAAAATATATTTTCAAAAAGAGTGGAGTGTTCCTTTAAGTCATGGTGTTTGTTTAGTATTAGAGTTTGGAACAGTGGAAGTTATGCTTTATTATAACAATAACTGATAAACTTGTTAAAGACAGACATGTTATAAGCTCTGAGGTTGTTATTTGATTGCATATGCTTCTTTTGAACCTATCTGTTTCTATTATCCATGCAAAAAAAAATCCAACAGAGAGTCGCAGCAGAACAAAGAGTGTCAAAAGAGATCACCACCACCTCCCATGAAGCACTGCTAATGACACGGAGTTAGACTCACTTTGCTCCCAAAATTCTTTAACAGTGAGCATTAAATAGATATTTCTATAGATACCACACAACCAATGACTTCAAATAAGTAGATTTTTATTTTGATTAAGACATTTGGACTGTAGGTCTTTCCATTATTAAAGCCGTTAAATAAATAATTGGCTGATTTTTGTCATTCATAGGAGGCATAGGAGGATTTCGCAATGCAAGATACATTGCAAAATCAGAATTGAAGATGAAATCGGATTCCAATTTCAATAAATCAGCTGTTGAAAGAATAGATTTGCAAAATTTGTCTCAAAATACCAAATCATGGCCAGAATCACACAGTATGTACAGCTGAAGTCAGAATTATTAGCCCCCCTGTTTATTCCCCCCCCCCCCCCCCACCCCCAATTTCTGTTTAACCAAGAAGATTTTTTTAACACATTTCTAAACTTAATAGTTTTAATACCTCATTTCTAATAACTGATTAATTGTATCTTTGCCATGATGACAGTACATAATATTTGACTAGATATTTTTTCAAGACACTTCTATGCAGCTTTAAGGGACATTTAAAGGCTTAACTAGGTTAATTAGATTAAATAGGCAGGTTAGGGTAATTAGGCAAGTTATTCTATAATAATGGTTTGTTCTATAGACTATATATAGCTTAAATGTATGTAAAGGGGCTAAAAATTTTGTCCTTAAAATGTTTTTCAAAAAATTAAATGCTGCTTTTATCCTAACTGAAATGAAACAGAAAAAGACTTACTCCAGATGAAAAAAATATTATGAGACATACTGTGAAAATTTCCTTGCTCTGTTAAACATAATTTGGGAAATATTTAAAAAAGACTAAAAAATTCAAAGAGGGGCTAATAATTCTGACTTCAACTGTATGTCCAGCTTCACTCACCGACCTTTCACATTGAATAAAGCCAGCACATCATTAATCTGCAGAACCTCAGGAATCCATATCAAAGCCAAATACATTCAAATTTCCCTGTACAAAGATTTTAGCATTGCTCTGGTCAGTGTCCCTACATTGGTCCCCTATCATATTTACTTATTATATACAATTACGCAAACGTTTGCAATTATGGGTTAGATGTAAGAAAGTGTGTATTTCCCATTTGAGCTCCAAATGATTTACATAAAAGCTGAGCTCAGCAAATTGTTTTGAGAGACGCTTAAACACACTCTGGACAAGCAAGCACTGCACACGTTTCCTGAGGCCACTTACATGTATGTATACACTTTACATCACCGATGAAACTAACAAAGTTGCTGCAATGTGATAATATGTCATAGCAGGGAACTACTTGTTTATGACTCTGGGCAATGCATCAAAGTGCAAGGTAAGCATCTTACAGAAATAAATGATATGAAAGGTAATGCTTAGAGTTCATTCATCCATTTACTTTTCGGCTTAATCCCATTATTAATCAGGGGTTGCCACAGTGGAATGAACCGCCAACTTATCCAGCATATGTTTAAGCAGTTGATGCCTTCCAGCTGCAACCCATCACTGGGAAACACCTATACACTCCCATTCACACACACACACACACACACACACACACACACACTACAGACATTTTAGCTTACCCGATTTACCTATAGCCCATGTCTTTGGACTGTGGCGGACACCGGAGCACCCGGAGAAAACCCACACAAACACAGAAAACATGAAACTCCACACAGAAATGCTAACTGACCCAGCCGAGGCTCGAACCAGCCACCTTCTTGCTGTGAGTCGACATCGCTACCCCCTGAGCCACCTCGCTGCCCATGCTTAGAGTTTAAATAATATATTTAAACCAAATTGTTTAAAGAAATTTTTAAAGGCAAGTCATGTTCAGACTTTGTTCTGAAATGTTTGTGGGTACACTTATTTAACTATAAGAAACTTTGTAACGTGTCAATTAACTTACATTAGTGGACTGTTAGGTTATAGTTAGCATAAATACACTGTAAAAATATCCAATAATTAACAGGTTCTGTATTTTGTGATTTACATGTTTTCTGTTTATTTCTGTTTATGAATTGTATTATGGGATGTTCATCTCTGTCTTTCAACATTTAAAGTTTGAGAATTCAACTCTGCAGTTTACACTGTAAAAAATGATCAACACAATTCATTCATGCTGTCCCAACATAAATCGATTATTCATTCATTCATTTTCATTTACTTTTAAGGAAACAGGTTAACTCTCATTTTTAAGTCAAGTCAACTAATCACTTTAAACTTTTTTAAACATCAACCAATTACTTTTTACAGTTTAATGACAGATGGTTGACATTCATTTATTCATTTTCCTTTGGCTTAGTCTCTTTATTCAGGAGTCACCACAGCGGAATGAACCGCCAACTTATTTAGCATATGGTTTACACAGCAGATGCCCTTCCAGCTGCAACCCAGTACTGGGAAACACATACACACACTCACATTCACACACATACACTATGGCCAGCTTAGTTTATCTAATTCACCTATAGCACATCTTTAGACTGTGGGGGGAACTAGAGCGCCCGGAGGAAACACACGGGAAGAACATGCAAACTCGACACAGAAATGCCAACTGACCCAGCCGAGACTCGAACCAGCGACCTTCTTGCTGTGAGGCGACAGTGCTAACCACTGAGCCACCGTGTCACCCCAGATAGTCGACATATAGTTACATATTTAAGCCTTAAGGCAAACGTTAAACTAATATATTACCAATACGAAAAGCTTGGAGTAACATCAATGTTATGGAGGACAGTTAATATCTCTTTTACGCATCATCACACATCTGTTTTGAAGAAATAGCTTCATAACTTATTCGTCAGCAAAATATATTCATTTTCTTGGCACATTACTTTTGTTGTATATTGAAAGCATCTGTGCATACCAGCTGTTTATGAGCCATAATGTGGACTGCAGGTCACATTACAACTCACTCAAAAATAGAAAGGCTACTGATATCAACTTAGATACCGGGGCAGACAGGAAACAAGGGACACTGTGTGTAGGAGGATTCCGGCTACCACAAGTTGTGTAATATTTCACACATCTGTAAAAACAAAAGCGAGTTCAAACAGACAGTCTTAAGCAGCGGTGCCAGGGGCCAACACATTCTTTCCCAAACAGTGCTCTGCAAAACCTCTGTACTCCACTGGGTTGTGCTAATGCCAGGATAAGTGCACTTAAGGTCTTCACCGCTTGGCCTCTGTCCCATTGCACATGCACTGATGTCTGCTCAGTAAAGCCAAAAAAGGGCAGACGTGTCTAACCGTAGCTCACTCATCCAGGGCAAGAGTTTGGGATTTCATGCTAGCTTTAGTGACTAGAGACCAGCAAACTTATTACAGGATGACTTTATATTTGCAACATCAGCATGGACAGTTAGGTGTAATACAGGTGTAACAGACAACATGTGAATATGAAAGACCTGCCATAATGTTTGTAATGGTACATGATTTAATGAAGTGCTGTTGGTTGACTTTTAAAGAGTTCACACTCAGGGGATGGTTGATAATAAAGCGTGTTTGGCATGGGAGAGAGCCCTAAACTCAGAAGATCCTCAAGGCCAGGGCTTCCTCCCGTTTTAAGGGTGAGAGGGGAGTTTGAGCTCGGGTAGGGCTCAAGAACTCCTCTGGTTGTTATGCTATTGACAAGTAGGAATTGCTATAAAAGATATATAGCTGACTAAGAGTTAATCTATGGTGGCAATTTGGATTGGTCAATTCACTTATGTTGCATGTCTTTGGACAGTGGGAGGAAACCAGAGAGCTCGGGGGAAACCTACATGAGAACAAAGAAAACTGCAGGCCTGTAGCCAGGGGTGGTTTGGGTGGTTATAAAGACCACCCGAGGTCCAGAATTTATCTCCTACATGAGCACATTTGACCTATTTTGACTGCTAAGCCATCATAAATTGTAAAAATAACCCATAAAAGGCTGAAGACCAAGCGGAATCTAACATAAGTGAAGTCATCTTTCTCTACTGACCTGCTGTAATGTTGTTAAATAGAAAAAACCTTTTACAAGGAACTTTTATTCTAAGTCTTGGACCTTATTTTTGAAAGAAAAAAAAATCACCAATAAAAAAAGTGTGAAGCATCAAAAGCGGACCATATTAAAGTAAATTTTCATACTAATTTGGCTATTGTTGTTATCCATTCATTTTAAAGTTGATCTTTTTACAAGAGAGGCTAGAAAAATCGTCAAGCTCTACAATATTATTATTAATATTATTATTATTATTGAGTATGCTGCTCAGTTTGTTTTTTGCCTAATAAATAACACAATAGGCTACAGTTTTTAATTTAAAATCAGATTTTAGCAGGGACATTAGCAGATATCATTTTTTCCCTAATTATATATGATGTAATAAATTTGTATTTAAAAAATATTTTTTTCTTCATTTTCCTTTATTCAAAATTTTAGTAAATATTTTTAGTACATCAAAAAGTGTGGTTATGATGACCATCGGACAAGCTAATCCAGCTAAAAATAGTGCTTAAAATGTCACTAAATGCAGCGTTTAAACCTCATATTTAAATAGAAAATTAAGTGAATAACTGAACAAAGGACCACTTTTTGAAAAAAAAAAACACCCTCTCCTTTCACCAGGGTGGCAACAGGCTTGGTCTGGTAAAGACTTAAACAGTGCTTACCACTGGGCCGCCGTGCCGCCTACCTAGGAAAAGGGAGGAGGAGGGGGGGTGGAAGTGGGGATTCCCCAAGATGAAGATAACTGAGGTGAGAAACTCTGGTTATTTATAGTGAGTTAGGATTCATCTGATTGGTGCATTGTGTGTTAGCTGATGCGGGACCAGCCGTGATCAATCATAAGCACATAATCCTCTTGAAATTAGTTTATAAATAAACCACACAAAGTGTAAAACTTTAGAAAATGCAGCTTCAACACAGACAACAGACTTAATACCTGTCTTTTTTATCCACATTTTAAACTTTTAGGTTCACAACTTTCAACTTTAAGAGAGATAAGTGCTCCACATTTTAATAAACCTCTATAGAATTGACAAAATCCGATAGTCAATTCTGTGATAACTTAGATCAGCGGTTGCCAACAGGGGGTCCCGGCCCACAAGGGGGCCACAGAGCATTTTTTTTTTTAAAGAATTGACACACACCCAAAATGAGATGCGGGACCTCACAGCTACTGACAAGAAACTTTTAAATTGGCCAATTTAAAGGCGCAAAGGCTTACGTTTTCAGTTTCAAATGGCCTACTAATATTTTGCTTTTATATTTTACACTAGCCTATTATTTGTGCATCAACATATCTAGATATCGTAATAAACACACTGTTTGATTGAAAACAAAATTTTTTGTCATCCTTGCTGCAAACTTATATGAGCGATAATATCACTAAATGTTGAGGGGGCCTTACAATATTTTCCGAGGGAAAAGGGGGTCTCGGGCAAAAAAAGGTTGGGAACCAATGGCTTAGATACATGTTGCAAAACACCATGAATATAATGGTATAAACATTTTAAGTTAAAAATAATACAAATATTATTTTGTAGCCTTTACAGGCTTATTAAGCATAATGTCACAAATCTGTTTGTTTAGATTTAACCACAATATTCTAAAAAAAATGTAATTACATTTCAACTGTTAGAGCTTAAATTCGTATTACAATGTAAAAAAAGTTGACTCAATTTAAAATTGTAGGGCAACTTGCTGCAGTTGTTTAAAGTTAACTTTCAACCCAAGTACTGCACTTGACTCGATTTAAGTTGAGTAAACTGATAAATGTCCTAAAGCTGGCTGCCTTCATTTTTTAAGTTGAGTCAACGTTTTTACAGTGTAGATATTTAATTCTATTCTCATTTATAAACTCAACATGAATTTTTACTGCTTGTTCAAATTAATATATAAGAGTTTTTTGGGGCATTTCAACTCATATCTAACTAATATGGTTATTAAATTAGCATTAAATTAATAGCGTTTTTAAAATGAAGACACTGGTGTTTGAGTCTTACCTATGTCTGCTGGTCACCTTAGATCCACTCTGTGCTGCTGCTCCAGACTGACTCTCATCCACATGTTGAGTGTATCGAGACGCGTAAGTTCCCGCTGCACAGTTATCTCCAGGTAAAATCAGAGCCAAGAGAGTGGACAAGTAAACAAAATATAGTGCCATGGCTTATTAGTTAAAACGATCGTTAAAAAAGTACATCCAAGTGTTTCAAAGTAGAAATCTGCCTGGTAGGTGCAGTCCAGCAGTCCACTAACTCTCCATGAGTCGATGATGTTTAGCGCTGATAGGATTCATAAAGTTCTAAGTGTTGTCTCTGTTCATACACCGGTGTCATAATTTTGCACAGTGTCCATTAATCGCAAAATATGTTCTCGTCATTTTCCACTTGACAGACGCTCCGCAGTCAAACGCTTATGAGAAATGTCCGGGTTTTTTCCTTCATCGTCTGCGCAGTCATAATGTGAAAACTGTCCTGAAAAGATGCGGATCCAAAACTCTCTCTCTCTCTCTCTCTCTCTCTCTCTCTCTCTCTCGCTCTCTCTCTCTCTCTCTCTCTCTCTCTCTCTCTCACACACACACACACACACACACAGACACAGGAAGGAACCACGCTCTGCTTTCAATTTTACGTGCGTCGAGAATTGTTTAGCTTTCAACTTAATTACGAAAGACAGATAACCGACAGACTCATTCATTCATTCTACATACACTTTTTTTTACAACACGTTTTTAAACATAATAGTTTAACTATTTTTAACTACTTTTTTTATCTTTCCCATGGTGACAGTCTGTGCATAATATTTTACTAGTTATTTTGCAAGATGGTTGTATTCAGACAAAGCCCCTTTAAGTATTCTATAGTCTTTGATTCAGATTAAAGTGTAATTTAAGGACTTAACTAGGTTTTGTTAACTAGAAAAGTTAGAATTAGTCAAGATGTTGTATAACTGTTTGTTGTGTAGACAATCAAAAATATACAGTAAATATTTCTTAAGGAGGCTAACAACACTGACCTTAACTATGTTTTTTGTTTTATTTTTGTTTTATAGGAAATACTGTGAAAATTTCATTGGTTTGTTAAAGATCACTTGGAAAACATTATTTAAAAATAATGGGAGGGCAAAAAAAGTTACCTTACTGTATCTGTTAAAGTTTACAGGTCCAAGAATGTGCCTTGATGTACTTGAATGTTAAAAACGTGTTATCCTACAATACATAGCTACTTGTCAAATAAATTAACAAGAAAGATTATTTTGAGTAGAAGTTATTTAATTAGCTTGTTAATGAAGACTGAAGAGTGATGACTTTGAATAATTGTTTAAGTAATTTGTGATGCATGTTAAAGTGTGCCCCCTAAAAGTGACTATTTTATTAATAAATATGTATATTATCATTATTATATTATTTAAACAATTATATGTAATATACAGTGCTCTGCATAAGTACAACCCTCACAAATCTATCTTTTATATTCATATTTTTAATAGGAAGCTATACAATATTATATATGCGCATATACATTAGATTAGTCAGTACTGAAGCCAAATCTGGAGCTTATCTAACAAAATAACTTACGATAACAGTCCAAAAACTAGTACACGAAAATTTATATGTAGTAGAAAAACATTTTGCTTGAATTTAATTGTATTACCTTTCAATTTCTAAATATGTTTAGTGACTAAAATATTATGTTAATAAATATATCTGTTTAATTATTCTGTTTTGTTTAAATCCACCAAAATGCATTGCCTATGTTCACTGAGAAATGGATTAAAATATTCATTTTCAAAATGGTGTGTACTCAATTATGCTGAGCACAAGTATGTTTTTTTTTTTATATTTTAGTAATATAGCCATAAAACTACACAAAAAAATAATAAGTTTTTGATACTGGTTTGAAAACCTTTAAAATACACCAAGAGGAAGAGGAAACCCAAGCTGTCCCAGATTTTCACTGGACAGTTTCCTCTGATCTCAAGGTTGCTGAGATAGCATCTGATCTAATTGCTGTGATCTCAAAGTTATGCCGAAGGGAGGATCCAGTCTGCTAAGAGACATGACCTAACCTGGCCTAACTTACCCTAACCATCAAAGAGTGTTTTGCTCTACTAGACCAGAATAACAGCCTCAGCATAAAAAAGGCTAGTAGCATCACTAGTCGGTCAAATCTTATGCACTGAGGAATTTGCCATTTTTAAGATGTGTCAATCATTATGATGGTAATGTAAGAACTCAAACAAACAGCAGATCAGATATTTAAGGTTAGTTTGAGTGAGGTCTTTCTTCTTGGCCAGACATGAGGAAAAAATGTGTGAATGCGTTTAGTGGTGCATTTTGAACTGGCTTCCACAGTTTGATCTCTGTATTCTGTAACACAGCACATCATAGTAATATTTTATTTTTACCCAACTCAGACATGGATAAAGAGTGATTTCAATCTGTCTGTCTACCACAGAAAGCTGGAGACACTTGTGAACTTTCAGAGTAATGCTAATATTCATTGCGTTTTAGTCATGCAACCACAGGCAGCATTTTTCAGTTTCTGTTTGACTGCAGTCTGCATTTACATGCTCTGATTTTCCTTCAGACTTGTTTCAGACTTTAGCCAAAACTGGATCTTCCCGACTTTCATTTTGAAACTGAAAGCACTGTTAAGTCCCTGGACTTTGTACCACAGATTAAAATTCCTGAGGGGACAGTTTATTTGCAATCAGTGAACAAAAGCTGTGGTACACAACTCGTCACATACTGGGGGTGCTGTGGGAGTCACATTCTTCTAAGAGGATTCACAGAGATTTCTGAGAAATGTTAAAGTAAAAAAAAAAAAATAGGGAATACTGTAGCCAAAACATTAATTCTGTCATCATTTACTCGCCTAAAGCTGTATTCTGATCTTACATACTGTACATCCATATATCTTGGGCACTACAAACCCTAGATCAGGGGTGCTCAAACCTTTGGGAGGGAAAGGGAAAGGGAGAAAAACCAAACTTGATTAAGGGATGTGGGCTGAATATATATAAATCACACCATATCATATTAATTTTGCCATGGATAATTTCCTATTTTATTCGCAAATATTTAAAAATAACAAAAAATTGTGGCTTTAAACATATTAACGAATGCTGTATATTTTTTTTTACATTTTATAATGAACTTATTAAAGTAATATTATAATATTAGTATATATTATAACACAATGGAGTTCAATGTTGAAAACACTAGTCAACCTGCTCCTGCCTTTGCCTCGATTTGCTTGCTGATGTCTTGTGCATCGCTTTTTGTCAAGTGATAGTTTTTACATTTAATAGTCTGATACATTTATTACATTTATTTGAAACATTTTTGTTGTCTTTTTTGTAGCTCAGCAATAAAACAAAGAAACAAAGGGTTATATTAAAATCAAAATAATGATCTCTGTCAAAGGCATTCGCTTCAACCACCTTCCCAACATTCTCCCTCTTTTTTCAAATGGGATGGTGGGCCAAAAATAAGGTTACAATGAGCCAATTTTGACCCGCGGGCCCTACTTTGGGCATCTCTGCACTTGGCCTGGTGGGAGCATTTTTAGCTTAGCTTAGCATAAATCATTGAATCGGATTAGACAATTAGCATCTCACTCAAAAAAAGTTTAGACTCTTGACTCTTCTGTAGTTCTATTGTGTATTAAGGCCGATAATTGCTCATTTTTAGGCAGATATGACTAACTATACTCTCAGAAGAATCAAGCTTTAAATAAGAAGTATTAAACAAGCTTTTTTAAAATGTTGGGGGAGATGCTAATGGTCTAATCTGATTCAATGATTTATGTTAAGCTAAGCTGTAAGTGCTCCCACCAGACATGGAGATCAGCTGAATAGACACAAAAATAGTCAAATTCGACTCCTTACTGGTGTCTTGTAAAATGGGACTATCAAAAAAAGTGTTCCATTAAGGTGCATTTTTGTCAACCAGATTACCAAAACTGCCATTTTAATGAAACCTTTTTGCCTCAAAACATGAATTTTAACTCATTCACATTTATATTTATATTTTACACATCCAGTAACTGAAAACATCTATATTTTCTTATGTCAGTCAAGACTTATACATCATTTTTAACATTTTAAATCATAGATGTACTCATTTTGTCTGCATACAGGCATTAGTATGCACTTACCATGCCAAACACAACTGACCTTGTGGGCAAATCTTCCAAGTTGTGAACCAACATCAAACAAGCCCCTCATAACCCTTTCTCCATTACTCACTCTTTCAGAAATACTTAGGTTGGCAGGTATTGACTCTAATAATTAAAATAGTTTATTTTCACTTTTCAAAAAAATCACATCCCTGCAGCTTTATAATTTTTTCCCACGGCTGCATTTTCAAAATAACCCAATTATGCGGGAAAATCATGACCCTGGCAAAAAAGACGTGGCCGAATGTATTCAAACCGCCACAAAAGACCCACCTACTCTCCGCCTTCTGACCAAACACCAGATCGTTAAGAAGACATGTGGTAAAAAACCAAAACAAGTTATTCATACGTCACTGCATTCTACTAAAGCACACCTATTACAAACTAAATAGTTGTTCTCTGCATCCTTTCTTTCACTACTACTACATAAGCACATGGGTTTGTTCATTTATAATAATTCTCGTGCATTGTACTTACAACACCTATAAAAGTGAAGTAGAGCATTATGAAATGAACTATTTTCTGCCTATGAGATGTGAATCTAATATTCCAATTGTGTCAACTCGCGAATCTGATCAGTCTAATTCATGAACGAATGGTTGAACGGTTCCTGTAACTAATCTTTCGCAAACCCTCATAAATCAAAAGAGTGTGAATGCTACACAGCAGCCTCCTTTCCCTGAATCTGCCTTTTCTGGAGTTCAAGTGTGTTTACATTCTTTCTGTCTTGACCTGCCATCCTAACACCAGCGGGTCATGGTGTCTTGTTTGATTTAGTTGTGTGTGTTCTCTGTATGTTGTTATTTTACACTTAGAAACACCCCAAGAATGCCATTGAGAGTCGCCCACCATCAGCATATGTTTTGCAAGATCACAAGAGTTGCACTATTTAAAAAGCTGAGATTCAGCTTGAATTCATGGCTGGTTTAGTTTAATAGGAGTCATGGAGAGGCATTAAACCACAGCTCAATGCTCTGTTCAACTCTGCTAGAGTTCCTATACACACATTCCCAATGTTAATGTAAATACATTCAATCAAGCTCAATGACAGCCACACTCCCACAAAAACGCAGTCCCATTAAAACCAATCTCAGGGATTTGACTTGTTACGTTTGAGATTAGCACTGTCACTGTGCTGACTTTAACAAAAAAGGGATAATCCTCAACTCATGATTTAAGTGACCTTAAAGTGTTTCTTAAACACTGTTAACTTATTTTGTAATTCTGTTTTCTGTCAATATCAGAATAGTTGTAAATCATAGTATTCATTGTCACAAATCTTTAGCTTGAAAAAAACTTTACTTTTACATCATTATTTCTCCATGTAAAGGGATAGTTCACTCAAAACTCTTTCATCGTTTATTAAACCTTTACTTGTCACAAACCTGTTTGAGTTTCTCTCTTCTGTTCATTCATTCATTCATTTTCTTTTCGGCTTAGGGTCGCCACTTATCCAGCACATGTTTTACGCAGCGGATGCCCTTCCAGTTGCAACCCATCTCTGGGAAACATCCATACACACTCATTCTCACTCATACACTATGGACAATTTAGCCTACCCAATTCACCTGTACCGCACGTCTTTGGACTGTGGGGGAAACCGAAGCACCCGGAGGAAACCCACGCGAACGCAGGGAGAACATGCAAACTCCACACAGAAACGCCAACTGACTCAGCTGAGGCTCGAACCAGCGACCTTCTTGCTGTGAGGCAACAGAAGTACCTACTGCGCCACCGCGTTGCCCCTCTCTTCAGTTGAAAACAAAAAAAAAATATTTAGAAAAATATTGGAAACTGAAACCACTGACTTCTATCGTTTATCCTGTTACTGAAGTTTGCAAACTGGTAACGGGTTTGCAAAATGTAAAAATTAATACATTTTTAAAGGTTTAGGACCACTTGAGGGAGAATAAATAGTTAGTAAATATTCAGTTATGGGTGAACTATCCTGATTAATAAATATATTAAAAACAAAATCTTACCTTGTTAACTTACTTAACAACAAATAAATACTGATCAGCACCATGTAAGACTCAATATAGTGTTGACATCTTAACTTTCAGTCCTTTTGACTGAGCATAATCCATCCAGATCACTTTGCTCATCAAATCAGAGACTTTTGTTGATTCCTAGATCTTGGCTCAAATGTCGGGGTGATCAAGCCTTCTCTGTAGCTACTCCTAAACTTTGGAATGATTCCATTAGATTGACACCATGTCTGTTTATTAAAAACTTTCCTATTTGATGAAGATTATAACACATGAACTGAATTTTATTTCATGTTTTTACTGTTTTTTGAGCAGGTACAGTAAATGTTTTACATTTTATTATTCTCATTGTTATTCTTTGTATTTTATTTTTTAACTTAGACTTATTCTTGTTGTTTGTGGTATTTAGTTATTGTGAAGCACATTGGTCAACTTGGGTTGTATTTAATTGTGCTAAATAAATAAACTGTCATTGTCATCTGGTTTATGATTTTAAGCTAATTTTTTTAAATGAAGTTGCATTGCACGATTCATTTGTGAATTTGACTTATCCAAAGGAGTGCAACATTCAGGTCCTGGATGTAAAATCATTTTATTCATATGGATTTTTACAGCAGCTTACCAACAAATAGTTCTTTTATTTCTCAGTCATTATATCACTTGCAGTGTTTGGGATTTTGTCCAATTTTCAGTTGCTTTTACTGCTTCGAATCAAAGTTTGTAATTCTGTGCTACACTTTGTTGCTGGTTTGAATTACGGCTTATAACATATTAGCAATGATAAATGTATGGGAAAGTACTTTTAGATACATGGCTGGGCACTCTGCGTGCACTCTGCACGGTTGGAGCAGTGAGCAACTGATTCAGCGATCCAGATCGAGTGAATCACTTGTGTTTTGTTTGTTAATTAGGCTGGGCTTAGCAAACTAGGTCAGTAAGAAGCAATTACATACCATTATTATATTTGTATGAATGAAAAAGTGTTCAATCAATTTCAAAAACATTTAAATATGCCATAAACACTCATTCACCAGATCAATGCCATCTGGCACTTTAAACCAAGGTTCAAACCAAATTCAAAACAAAAAAGCAGCACTAATTAAACCCATTTAGAGATTGAATTACTTCAAGACTTACTTTTTTGATAGCAGTACAGTATTATTTTT
This sequence comes from Danio aesculapii, assembly GCF_903798145.1. Lineage (NCBI taxonomy): Eukaryota > Metazoa > Chordata > Actinopteri > Cypriniformes > Danionidae > Danio > Danio aesculapii. The sequence goes on along the minus strand of NC_079454.1, from coordinate 35,802,273 downwards.
GTGGCGATTGCTTGCATTCATAAGCTAATTGTTTTAAACATTGTGGTTGGATATTAATTGACTAAAATGGAAAGTTTTTCTTGTTAGTGGATGTTATGAATAAACTAATTGAATTCAGAGCAGTGTCACATGTCCATGTATGTATTTATTTGGTGAGTAGCCATTTAATAAGCAGGATAATTTGCATTTCTAACCGTGTGCCTTTCGGACTTCCAGAGATGCTTGATGGCAGTGATCCTCATTTTGTGCATTACTACAAAGCAAAACAACAGCCACCTGCAACATATGCGTGCTGTATCCAACCACACACATGCACTGAGGTCCCCGTTAACCTCTGTTTAATTGCCAATTACATACACTGCATGGTTTACATCTGAGGACTTAATAGAAAACCGCTGTGAGAAAAACAACTCTTTCGTTTATGAGAATGCTATATTGCTTTTAATGTGTACCATCTGCACTCAGGAGCAGTCACGCAGTTCGTGGTCTCCAATGTTGGTTGTTGGCATTGTTCTTATGTGGGAAAAGCAAACCTTGCTTTAGCATGGTTTTCTATTAATTTTGGAAATGTGAAGCGAAACATTTTGTGGCTTATGCTTACGACCTTCTAATGATCCTGAGAAAATAAAACATATTACAACTGTGTTGAACTTGGAACTAAATAAAGCTGAAAAACATTAGTTAATGTTGATATACTGCTGTAAAGATCTTGATAGCTCTCATGTTTGGGGGTCTTTTGCTGTGTTTTTCCATTGTGCATTTTAACCAGGGTCAAGTTCACCACAAACAAAAACAGTGTTGGTAATGAGAGAAAAAGTTTAGTCTTAATTTGACATAAATTGTGAGGATAAAGTTACAATAATATCTTGCTAATACATTTTTTTGTTAAGTTAGAGGAGCACATTTAAAGAATGTGAAAGGAAAATAACAGTTTATCTCAAGTATTTTTATAAATATATCTTAAGGTCTTAACCCTTGTGCATTGTCATGGATATTTTTGGCAAAAGGGTTTATTTATTTATTTATTTATTTAGGTAAATAGACATGTAGGTAACTGCATTTGTACACTACAATAGTACAATAGTAGTTCCTCTCAGGACCAACAGGCAAAAATGTCCCTATGAAACCCATTAAAACGGCACCATTTCATCATTTCAGTGACATTAAAGCAAAATAATCTTACATTCTGTGTTAAGAGGCTTCCATTTTGTGCTTTTGAGTACTGCAAGTGAAATTGATTGGAAATTTGTAATTATAATTATGTGGCTGTGTTGGTATACAACCCCAAATTGTTAACCAATTGAGTCTACGTTTTTGCATTTTTTCATCAAAATGCGCTATACATTCAGGCCAGTCAAGTACCTGTATCCTCTTCCTCCATAGCCAGGACTTTGTAATGTGTACAGAATATGATTTTGCATTGTCATGTTGAAATATGCATGGGTGTCCCTGAAAAAGAAGGCAGCATATTGTGCTCCAAAATCTCTATGTACTTTTCAGCATTAATGGTGCCATCACTGAAGTGCTAGTTTCCTTTGCAAAGGGCACTGACAAAACCCAATACCATGAAAAACCCTGACTTTTGGACTTGTTGCTGGTAACAGTCTGGATGATCCTTTTCTTCTTTTATCCAGAGCACACAGCATTCATTTTTCCAAAAAAATACCTGAAATACTGATTCATCTGACCACAGTACATGTTTCCACTGTGTAATGGTCAATCCCAGATGCCTCTAAGCTCAGACAAGTCGACGGTGCTTCTGGACACTGTTAACATAGGGCTTCCTTTTGACACAGTACAGTTTTAACTGGCGTTTGTGGATGTAACTACATATTGGGGTACTTGACAAAGAGCGCACTCACATTTGGTACAGTTGCCTTGAACAGTGCCAAAGCACGGTTGTCCTCCATCCCCTCTCCCCCTCAGCCTGCACTCACATTGCATTTTTTACCTACCGGACCTGAGCACGCTTACATCATCGATGATTCGACTGCTTAGTTTAACAGGAAGAGAAGCGCTCTCACTCAGCACAGTGGAGATTGCTTTAGTTATATAGTTTTGTATTATTTTTAGTCGTTTGGGATGCAGTGACACGCAGTCAAACAATTTGCCGAACAGATCTACCACTTTTGATACTCGTAAATTAACATGAAAGTTTTCATGCTGCAGGCATTAGGTTTCCTGAAGGTGGTAGCTGACATGCATCGAGGGGTTTGCGTCTTTAATAAACTGCAACAGTTTGGTTTCATTGATAATTAAGAATAATTAACAAATCCATATGAACCAGTCCTTAAAAGTGACATCGGGTTTTCAGTTTTGGGCTCAGGCACTCTTTGCATTCACACTACAAGTGTACCGCGCCAAAACCCAAGTGAACTGCGCTTTGGCACACCTCTTCCAACTGGGCCAGGGCCAGCCAACTGAACCGTGCCTGAGCCCGATTCAGAACACTCACACTTCTCAAACAAATCAGGAAACATGCCTGGGCATGGTTCGGATAGCATAGTGTGAATGCGCCCAAAGGATTGCCAAAGTAGTCCTGAGCCCATGTGGTGATATTACTTATAGATGAATGATGATTCTTGATGCAGTGCTGCCTGAATTGGAGAAAACAGCTAAGGCTTGTACCCTTGTCCTTTATGCACTGAATATATCATCAGGACTAATGCTGGTAAAGTCAGTGAAAGTGTTTTTAGAATCTTTTATAATCTTTTTTTTTTGATAATATAATAAAGTACAATACATTCATGCTGTTTTTTGACACTGAAGTTTTGGTCTTCTTTTAAGTAACCTTTTTAAAATGATGCGCATAGTTAAAAAACATGAGAGTTATTAATGATGTTTATAAATACAATGATAAATGTACACAGCAGAATGATTCAGGGGATATTTACATGACAGAGTTTTCAACTTTCAACCAAAAACACATTACGAGAGCCTGAAAATGCAAAACTTTTAAAATGGGTTGCAAGATGCCATTGTTTAAAGCCAAAACAGTTGTCATCTTTATATGTAAACTAGATAATAAATGCAATATTGTAAAAATGGTGACGTCATGCAAATGGGTATTACAATTTTTTTCAAAAACATTAAATTCATCTTTATTTGTGTAGCGCTGTTACAATGTAGATTGTGTCAAAGCATTTATAATAAGCTCTTCCATTTATAAAACATTGCTGTGATATAAACATGCCCTCAGTTTAAACCTGACCCCTTCCCTTTGACATGGCTGGAGGTAAAACTCTCTGGTTACTCTTTCTAGGGGGATCAGATCTGAGAAGGTTTTGGTGTGGTCTGCAGAAGTCCACCTACTGTGTTTTTAAACCAACTCAAGTAGCGGTGCTCCACTGGTTAGGTACTGTTTTCTCAATGAACCGTGGAGGGCTGGGGTTTTAATGGCGACAGGAGCTAAGAAAGCAAAGGGACGAGGAAAGAAAGCCCTCCTTTGTGCAAGTGGATGAGGGGAGAGACCATCCACGACCTTCTGCTTCCACCCCCGCCCCAACACCAGCGCTCGCTTTACTACAAGCTTTTGATGCTTACTCAACTAACTAACACAACCAACAACCAAATCAACAGAGAAATGAGCAATGAAACCCCATACAAGCTAAACATGCGGTCATTTAAAAGTTATAGATTAAAGAAAACAACTCCAGTGTAAATAAGAGTTTAGTACAGTCCCAGAAAGTGCATTAAAATCTATTATACTGTAGCACATGCATGGTAGTTTCTTTTAGAGTGACCCGAACTAAGCCATTAAATAAAAAGACCTGGACACTGAAATCACAAAGAGCATGTGATACTTTGTTTTCTTTTTTCCTCCGCCTTAAATTAAAAGGTGGGAGTTGGCTGTACTCCACTGCATAGCTGGCATAAAGGCCAGTATTCATAAGCTCACACACACACAGACTGTCAAGGAGTGTCAACATCCTGACAAAATAATACATAATATTGGGTGTGCAAGTGAGAGTAACTGTAGCCTATGTGTTTCATGAATATGAAGTGTTTTACTCACTGCTAACTCAAGCCACGTTTAACTCTCTTCTTATGTGCTGTGTGTAGAATTCATCAATCGCTGTTATTAGCGACACTAGTGGCCAACAGCTGAACTGCAGCAAGCAAATTGTTGCTCCTGCTGGAAGTTATGCACATGTAATGTACAAAAGACTGAACGCAATGCCACAATATACTTACAGCATAGTTCATTTGTTTATTAATGAAGTAAAAAGAAGTTGGAAGTGCATTTGCAATGATATACCACTGTGTCGTCAATGCTGCTGAGAGTTGTACTTTGATAAATATATAAATCATGTTCTGTAACTCTGCAGATCACTGGCACCATGTTGACAGTTGAGGCAATTAGCCTACTATTACATTGTTGTGACGGTTTGATTTTTAAGTATCTTTGAAACCATAAATCTGAATATGTAAGTCAAACTGACGTCAATAGAGAAGGAAATAAACTCCAAATGCAGAAGCAAATGATCAAGCCTTTGACTGAAAATAACCTAAACTATTTTTTTTGTGAAATTACAATGTGTAACAATGTGCCCTTGCAAAATAAACATAGTTTGAATACACATTGACTTTAAAGGCCACCTATTTAACCCCTTTTTCAAGATTTTAGATAAGTCTTTTGTGTCTCCAGAATGTGTCTGTGAAGTTTCAGCTCAAAATACCCATCAGATTATTTATTTTACTTTTCAGAATATTGGAGTTTTCTGCTCTGAACACAATGCAGCTGTTTTTGCGGACTGTGCCTTTAATGCTAGTTCTCCCTGCCCACCGTTCCCATGTGCCTGTCAGAGTGTGCCTTAATCTCCACCTCGGCTGCATCAGATAAACAGCACAGTGACAGACATGAAGGAAGCAGATAGAGAAATACTACAGTAAAAACTTTCCCATTGATTATTTGATGTATTTGTTGTGGAGTTGCACAAATAAGGTCACACACAATGACGTTACAAAGTTCACGCACACACAGACACATACACAGCGGACACAAACACGTTTAACTTCTGCACTGTTTTTGCACAGTCTTCTTTTATAATTGTACTGACATGCGGCTGTGGTGATAAAGACGGTAAAATCGTTGTAATTCATTACAAACATGCACTGTTTTATAATAATTCAGTGGGCGGGGAAACCGCACTACTACATCACATTGCGATCAACCTCAAAATGGCAAGGATTTGGATCCTATTTTAACATCAGTAAAAAAAAATTTAAATAGACTTATTGTCTTTCTATCACCCCAATATGACAGTGGACACACTATACAGTTCTATCCAAACAGCTCCCAAAAGATGATTTTCATCATAGGTGCCCTTTAAGTAAATGAATGATAAAGATGATTAAATTATTCTGCTTAAAGTTAAATATTTGTTTAAATTTCATTATATCAAACATAATTTGCAATCTAAATATTACACTAGGTTTATTATGATTTTGATGGTATTTGTTTGGGATATTCAAAGTCAAAAGCTTCACACAAATTGCACATTAGCAAGTTCTGGCCCACGTATTTATGGACATTCCCAAAGGGAGAGGAGTGTGTCTGGATTTATCTGTTCTTATCCTCCGAGTCGGGCGTTCGGCCAAGGAATGGCACATTCAGCCTTGTGAACCGGAGGGGCTGTGCACCTTCATCTTTGATATGTTCCTGACAGCATTCCAGCATCAGATCAATATATCGACTGTGGAAAGAAAAAGTGGCTAAAATAAAATGACCTAGTCAGCACATTTTAAAATAAATTTCAACCACTGACATCTCAAACTTTGTTACTTTTTTTACCACACTTACAGTAACATTCAGAAATATTTAGCATTATCTGTATTATAACCATTTGCTTATTTATATGATGTGATTTTATTTCATAGAAGGATGTATTGAGCTTTTGTAAACGCTCAAATAGACAAACAAGCATTTTATAGCAGGTCACAGGGCTTGTCATGTTCTTTGTCAAAGTCAGGGTGAGGATCTTTCTGGAGAGCAGGACAGTGAAACCACTCAGCTTTGATTATTCCTGCTTATCAGTAGATATCCAGAGGTCTGCGTGATCTCTGCAGCCAACCTGAGAGCAATATTTACAGCTGGCCTTTACTAAATTAAGCCTAAAGCTCTAAAAGCAACTCTGATTAAACCTGAGATTCTTTGCATAGTTTGCCTGTGCACGACTGTCGGAAACAGAGTTTTAGAGTTTTCTGAAATAAGTTTTTATTAATGAATTCCACTAACAAATGATGCAGTGGTTTAATATGTAGAATTAAAGTGTCCTTATTCAGCCTGATCTCACAAGGAAATGTAACTATTTTACCTAATGTCAGTCTAAATCAAAAAGTTATGAATCTCCATGACATTGTATTGCCCTGTTATTCTAAATACTTTACTTTGATGCAGTGTGCAATCTAGTTGTTTGTGAATGTAAAGTCAAGGTGCACAAAAATTTGATTATTGGCTCCTAAAAAATAATAAAACTGTAAATTAATTTTCTTCCATAACTGATTAACAAACTATAATAATACTGTATTTGAGCTTTTACAAATGTGCTACATATGTCTACTTTGCCAGGCACATAAAAATCTGTATTTATTTTGTTGACATCAATTTCAAAATCAGACATTTATTGTTCACTATGTTCAGTTCAGTTGACTTTATTAGTACCCGTAGGTAGAGTTTTTTTTCAGCAATGTTTGGCATTTAATACAAACAACTAAATCACGCATATACATACCCACATACACACATACAAAAGTACATCATAAAATATTACAATTTATTTAGAGCGACAATAGATAATGGGACAAAGCTATTCCATTAACGTTTTGTCCTACTAAAAACCATCTGAAAACTTTGACACAAAGAGAGTAGGTTGATTTTCTAAGACAGAGAATGAAAGCTACAGCTACTAATGATCTGGGCAATCCAAAAAAGCTGCCTACTATATAGGGAATCAGTGTTTAGCTGTGATTCACCAATCAACCTGCTAGACCACCTAATAACCTGGCTCAGTCTATTCCTGTTTTTAAGGGACAGACTTCCAAACCATGCCACAAGAGCGAAAGATAGAATAGACTCAATAAAAGCACGATAGAAAACAGTAAGCTTATTGGGCCCAATGTGAAAACGTGATAGTTTCCTGAGACAAAAAAGGTGCTGATGCCCCTTCTTGCACACAGCTTCACAGTTTGCCTCAAAGTAAAAAAAAAGGTCAATAATGCAATGAAACAATAAAACTAAAAGCATCTGATTGCACTGATTAGTTGAATAGAAATGTGTGTGATTTATACTCGTCAGCACTAAAATAAATATGAAATTATGCTTTAATTGCGACAGTTCTAATAGATCATTAATGTTTTGTGCTCATTTCCATGCCACAAGGCCTTGTTTATTTCCAATCCTGATAATGCTGTTGTAGAGAAATTGTTCCTATGCATTTGTCATTTATTGTAGCTTTTAAAATCTCTTAATGTAGCCCTCTTACCCCCTTAAAACCCTTGCAGACACGAATGAAAAAAAAATCAGATGTTAGGTTTTTAAATAATTGGAACAACTGCATAAAGATTACGATAACATTGGTCACTTTGGTTAAATAATGCACTGTAAAAAAAATCCCCGTAAAAAAACGGTTATTTTCTGGCAGCAGGGGCGCCAGAAAATAACTGTAAAAATACAGAAAAAAACTGTTAGAATAAAAGATGAAGATAAACTGTAAAAAAACAGTATTTTTCTGTTTTACAGTTACAGGTTATTACTGTAATTATACATGTTATAACTGTAATTATACGAGTTATTTATGTAATTATACAAGTTATTATGGTAGTTATACAGGTTATTACTGTAATTATACAAGTTATTCATGTAATTATACAAGTTATTATGGTAGGTATACAGGTTATTACTGTAATTATACATGTTATAACTTTAATTATACAAGTTATTTATGTAATTATACACGTTATTATGGTAGTTAAACAGGTTATTACTGTAATTATACAAGTTATTTATGTAATTATACACGTTATTATGGTAGTTATACAGGTTATTACTGTAATTATACAAGTTATTTATGTAATTATACAAGTTATTATGGTAGGTATACAGGTTATTACTGTAATTATACATGTTATAACTGTAATTATACACGTTATTATAGTAGTTATACAGGTTATTACTGTAATTATACAAGTTATTTATGTAATTATACACGTTATTATGGTAGGTATCCAGGTTATTACTGTAATTATACAAGTTATTATGGTAGTTATACAGATTATTACCATACTTATACATGTTATTACTTTAATTATATAGGTTATTACTGTAGTTATACATGTTATTAACATAATTATACAGGTTATCACTGTAATTACACAGACTATTACTAAAGTTATACATGTTATTAATGTAATAGGTTATTACTGTAGTCATACAGATTATTACTGTAGTTAGTTCAATTATTAGTCTTTAAATATTCCATGGAATGTAAAAAAAACAAAACAATTAATTTCCTTTTCTAAGATTACAAGTTATTACTGTGATTATACAAGAACTAATTGCATAATTCCATGAAATCTTTTACTTTTAACATAATTTTCAAAATACAGTAATATACCTTTAAAACAACAATTATATTTAAAAGTATGATGAACATTTAGCTTAGGTACAGATAATTACTGTTGTTAAAATAAAACCCTAAATTAATGTGTTATAATATTGTTTATATACATATAGCTGTAAAAATTAAAAGACTAAACTGCAAAACGATTGGCATAAAAATACACAGCTATTAATTACTTTTGTGTTTTTTTATTATTTGTTACTTGAAACAACACATTTACTCATTTAACAACACCACCAAAGCAACATTACTGTTACTTTTTTTTTAAGAACAATTTTTTACAATTCTTTCTTAAACAGCTTTTTAGAGTAATTTCTATTCAATATACATCATAAAACAATTCAATGCATATTAAAAAGAAACATAAAAATGTAACTCAGGATACAGCTTAGCCTCCCAAAAAAATAATAACAGCAGAATGAACAGTTTAAACTGTACATAAAGAAAATACTGGCAATGCAAGGTTACTATTCTTCTATCTCCATTCAAAATTTGCAATGTTTGCAATCAAAGAAAGAACCTTGGGATTAATAGACTGCTGTCTTTTAGATTGCTTCTTTTCCACCTTGGTCCCTCTGTCCGGATTTATCTTGAAAAGGCACCTGTGAAGACAGAATTACACCTCAATATAGTGCTACCAACAATTGTCTATATATATATATATTTATTAGGCATGGGCCGATATAACATTCTGACGGTATGATAACCTTGGATAAAAATATCACGGTTTCACGGTATTGTGCTCACTGCTCTAAAATATATTCTTTTTAAATGTCTGGGTAAAAAACAACAATTTCTTTCCTCTTTGAAAAGAATATATTTAATTTTTTGAAAGATTTATGAGCAATTCCAGCTTTATGCATGTGACATTAGCAGTAAAAACTTAAAACATAAATTTACATAGAAAGTATATGTTAACATTATATTGAAACATCTGTTTATATTTTCCAGAACATCTGACCACAGAGTTAAGGGATCAGAAAACTATCAATCTGTAGACATTTTTTGTACTTTAAATGAGGGAAATAAACATGCGTTATGGATGTGACCAAAAAAGTCAGCGAGTTTACAGTATGCAACATACTTTGTAGAAATTCTGTAAATTAAACTGCACAAACCAAAAGAAATTAACTAATCAACAGGATAAGAGTTGGCTCACTATAGAATAAACATGATTGGTTTTATTTTATTTAAGATTTTTGCATTTATGATGAAAAAGTGTCGTTATGGATGTGACATCTCTCCGTTATGGATATGACAGATGTGAAATTGCAACTTGTGTGACTTTGGTAAATCAAATATGATTGTTTAAAAACACTGACAGAGACATTTTTGAGTATTTCCAAAGTACAGTAAAATACTTGCACAAAAAAACAGTTTCCGTATTTTGGTGGAAATGTAATTTTTTTCATGACAAGGTTGACATTTGCATGGAATTGCTCTTGTAATATTTTAACATGTCAGGCTAAAGAATTTAAATGAATCATTGATTTTTGCTGTCTTCATTTGTTTTAAAAACACAGATTTCTTTACAATTTAAAACTGCATATTTGTATATTTTTTTGCTGGAGATACTGTTGTCCTAAAAAAAAAAAAAAAAAAAAAAAAAGGAAACAAAAAATCTTACACACACCTTAGGAACGGTATTAATAAAAATTTTGACAGTTTTAAAACCGTGACTTTTCCAAACCTTGAAAACGGTTATCGTCCCATGCCTAATATATATATATATATATATATATATATATATATATATATATATATATATATATATATATATATATATATATATATATATATATATATATTATATATATAATATAATATAAAGTCTTATTTGTTTTATTTTCGGCTTAACCATTTTAAGGTAAATAGTATTAGCCCCCTTAAGCAATATTTGTTTTGGATTTTCTACAGAACAAACCATCATTATACAGTTACTTGACTAATTACCCTAACCTGCCTACTTAACCTAATTAATTGTCTGTGTGTATGTATATGTATGTGTGTATGTATATGTGTATGTATATGTGTATGTATATGTATGTGTGTATATATATATATATGTGTGTGTGTGTGTGTGTGTGTGTGTGTGTGTGTGTGTGTGTGTGTGCGTGTGTTTGTGTATGTATGTATGTATGTATGTATGTATGTATGTATGTATGTATGTATGTATGTATGTATGTATGTATATATATATATATATATATATATATATATATATATATATATATATATATATATATATATATATATCGGCATCTGAAAAGGTGTGAACCAAATGGCCTGCAGGATCTCAAGGGTTGTGAGCCGGGTTAATCTCCGGGGAGGTTATATCCTTTGTTATAAAGTACTTGGGTTAAGTTACTTGAAGACCGACGAGTTAACATCACTGCTGAGGAACTGCACTATTCATTGTCTTCAATAAAGTCTTCTCCCCATAAGAACTTTGGTCAGCTTACTTATTGTATGTATTAGAGTCATCTAATACATTGGCGAGCCACCCAAGAACGGTTAAGCCAAATACAGCAAAATCTAATATATATATATATACTGTGCTACACTAACATTTTCATGTCTTCTGTAGGTTAGCTTGGATTGCAGACTGATTATGATGTGACATGGCCATACAGGTGTATCTCAATAAATTGAAATGTCATTAAAAAGTTTATTTTAGTAATTCATTTTATAAAAATTAAACTCATATATTATATACATTCATTTAAATTATAATATTACTTAAGACCTATAACAGAAATGTTGAGACTACTGAAAATTATGAACATGCACAGCACTCAATATTTGGTTGGGGTATTTTTTGCATGAGTCACTTCAGTAATGTTACATGGCATGCTATGAAGCTTAAGGTTGCTCTGATAGCAGCTTTCGGAACTTCTTGCATTGTTTGGTCTAGTGTCTCACATCTTTCTCTACTTCAAATTTGAGCGAGTTTGGTGGCCAATTGAACACAGGGATACAATGGCAGGTGGGCAGGTGTCAAGTCCTGCTGGAAAATCAAATCAGCAACTCCATTAATCTGGGGAAGCAGTGAAGTACTTTAAATGTTCCTGGTAGGTGGCTGCGCAGTGGACCAGCAGTGGACCAACACAAGCAGATGACATGCTCCTCAAACTACCACTGACTGGAAAATCTACACTGGACCTCAAGCAGCTTGGATTATGTGCCTCTCCTCACTTCTAAAGGAAATTTCAAGTTTAAAGGAGGACTTTGGCAAACTAAGAGTTTTTTTTGAGCAGTCTTTTGTCCTCAGCCCAGGAAACACACCTCTGATGTAGTCTAATGCTTCCATATGCTGACCAGCTTCATGGAGATGCTGATTTGGTTTTCCAGGAGGATTTGACACCTGTCCACACTGTCAGAAGGACAATATTACTGTGCTCAATTGGCCAGCAAACTCTGGCCTATGGAAAGAGAATCTATGAGGTATTGTGAAGAGGAAGTTGTGTCACTAAACCAAACAACGCAGAAGAGCTAAAAGCCATTTTTCAGAGCAACCTGGGCTTCAGTCTGTGGCACTGCTGAGGTGTGATCCACACCATCCCACGTCACATTGCTAAAGTAATTCATGAAAAAAATTGCCCCGACCAAGAATTGAGTGCTGTACATGTTGTTAATTTACAGTAGTCCAACATTTCTATGTAAAAAATCTTATTTTTAATTGGTCCTAAGTAATATTATATATTTGGGGTTTTCATTAGCTGTAAGCCGTAATCATCAAAAGTAAATTAAATAAACACAAATATATTAGTCTGTGTAATAAATCTATATTATATATGAGTTTCACTATTTAAATTGAATTACAGAAATAAATTTCATGGCTTTTACATGGCATCTAAATTTATTGAGATGTACTTCTATTTGAGTATCTCCCATTAGGCAATTGTGCCTACAATGACTTTGAAGCATCTGCTGCCAGTGTGAACACCGATTACTAAGGTCATGATGGCTGCACCACAAGATATATACATACACGAAGCAACTCTTTCTTAAATATTTCTCAAAACTTGGAATATTGTAATTTATTGAAAAGGAATAGACAGTTTGTAATGTACCAATATATCTTCCCAAAATTGCCAGAAGAGCTCGTGTGAAGTTGCTCCTTAAACTCCATAAATGTATTATATGTTGTAAGGAATTTACCATTAAATAGCTTTTTTTAAATATGGACTATTCTTGTGTTATTTAAAGTCCATTCATTAAATGAGCCGATACGTAAATAAAGTTTATCATTTTATATATTGGTCACATATATAAACACATTTTCCCTACTAAGCATCTATTTTGTAGTTACACTTTGAAGGCTTACCTTTGCATGAACTCCAGAGTTGCACCAACTTCTAATGGATAACTGATGTTGAGACAGTAGTAGGTCACAAACATCATCAGAAGGGCATCACCACAATTTGTGACACCATCGTTCACAATGGTCTGATCCACAGCAATCATAAAGCGTCCAGCTGTCAGGGGAGAATTCCCTACATTACACAAACACACACATTGGTCAAATTTTAAAATGACAACAGTGCTTACATGGCTATTTCTCCTTTTCAGTTAATTACCCTGATGAAGAAATAATAGTAGAAAATATAAATTTTTATGGTTTACTAGAAACCCCAGCAAGATTTAATTTACCTGTTCATTAAAAAAACTTTACTTAAATGGGAGTGAATAATAATCATACCGCAAACAACGATGCAAGGTGTACTGGGCAGTTGATCAACTTCAGATGGCAGACTTGTCTCATCAACCATCATGAACATCTTGGACTCTTCTTCGTTGAAATATTTCAGAAGCAGCATCACACATCCAGGAAGATCAGAATCTACTTGCTTTGCTTTGGCAATTTCCATGCCTGCTAAGATGTCCTCGATTTTGCTCTTCTTCTCATTGGACGTTAGGTATGAAATGACTCTCCTACATTTACTTGAAACAGCTTCTCTATCAACATCCAGTCCTGTTAGCTCTTTGAAGTGAATAATTAATCCACACATCTCGAACAGATATGGCCACTCTTCTACCAGAAGAGGTGTATCCATTCCACTTATTATGTTCCTTCTCTGATTGTAGAAAGTATCCATCATTTTTTTTTCAATATCTTTGGTGTTATTGCATTTGTTTTTGTGCATTGTCTTTAATTCTTCTTGTATGCATTTTTGAGATTCCTCAGTTTCACCTTCTGGCAGCTGCTTTGGCTGCCAATTTATACAGCCGTAGGTGTCTACTCTCTTAATCTTGAAAGGTGTGTCATCTCCCTCACTTGCACTGGATGTCTGTCTTTTCAGGTAAAGTGAGATTTTGCCCCTTTTCATGTTATCAACTCTACTCTGCAGCTGTTTGGTAAGGGAGTCATAACCGCTACCTACAACTTGATCTTCAATAACATCTTTGAACGATTGAGGATACATTGCAACAATCTTCCTGGCTATTTCACTGAGATGTTTCTTTCCTGGTGTAGGGCAGATGGTCAGGATCTCACTTACCATCAGCCGAATTAGTTCCCGTCTTTCACGTCCAGTTGGCCTCTCTTTGTTTTCCAGCTTTCTAGTAATTTCTGATGGAATTTTACTCCAGGGTATTTCAAAACTGAAGTGCCAGTTGTTGTCCACTGGAGTATGTCTGTAAGAAGCTGAGGCTTCACTTGATGATGTGGATGGAGGAGAGTTGGAAATATCCACACAGTCTGGAGTGAGCACAAAAAGTATTTGAACACAGCTCATTACATTTCAAAATTAACTAAAACAAACAAAATTGAACTTAATTTAAGCTTATTTACCTCTAATGCCCATAAATCACTATTGTTTAGTTCACAATTAAAGTATTATTTCTCCTCCCGAACAAAAAATTATAATTTACACCCCTCATTATCCAAGTTGTTCATTTCGGTTCATTATTTTTTGTTGGTTTCTTTTGAAAAACATTTAAAGATTGTTCTCCATATAGTTGATTCAATTGTGTCCACAAGTTTGTAATTTTACATTCCAAAATGCAGCTTTAAGAGCTCTAAATGATCTCAGCCAAAGAAAATCTATCTAATTAACAATAAACAAAACTTAAATTTGGACTATACATTTTTTGTGCAATCCATTTCAATACAGCTAAACTATGTCAAAAAAACTTCCTTCTCGTTTTCTACTCCAACTTCAAAATCATCCTACATCAGAGGTGCAGACCAAGTGTTTACAAAGTGAATGTGTAAAGAAAGTCAAAAGTCTTGTACTGTTGGACAATCTTAAAGTTAGAGAAGAAAATGAGATGGGAGTTCTGAAAGTGCACAGTGTATTTTAGGTCAATGCAGACCTAGACAACTTTTAAAAACTATATAAACAATTACAACAATTAAAAACTATATAAATTACCTCTTGTTTTGCTCAATTAAACATTTAAACTCCTTTTTGAAAGTTCAAACTATCTGGCACGAGTTAACTATAAGGAGAAAAAATCTGAAGTAGTTTCCTCAAAACAACTGAACAAAACAAAAACGCATAAACATTTTAGATTTAAATTACTCACATGTAGATGTATGCCCTTGGCATGGCGTTGCATTTAGCTGAGCTCTGGCAGGCAGATCAGGAACCTCACTGGCATCTTTTTCAGCTGAATAGAAGAGACGTAATAGGAATTAGGTTTGCTATGAATTTAATAGCTAAACCAATAGAATTGATACGTTATGCTATAAGGATATAATGTATTTTTTACTTAGATTTAATTACAATTAACTATACTTACACAAAGCTTTAATCCGCGCAAGGAATTTTCTAACTTCAATTGGCCTCAGGACATTAACAAGATCAGGCTCCTGGACATATTTTAGGTCTTCTAGGGTTCCCACTCCTAAGTTCTGAAGAGCCTCCAACACCAGGTCTTTTGAACTTGAATTTTGCAGTGCAAAGCCAACGAAATTGGCAAGATCATCATCTACATAATCCATTACTAAGGAAAAAGGGGTCAGATGTCAGTGTTAGAAGTCAGTGTTGGCTGAAATATTTCCCAAAGGCCTATTCCGTACGTCTTTGCATCTCTAAGAGCATATATATATATATATATATATATATATATATATATATATATATATATATATATATATATATATATATATATATATATATATATATATAAATAATCGCATGTAATTAATCGCATTTAAAATGAAAATTTGTATTTACATAATGTATGATTGTGTATTGTGTATATTTATGTTTATATAAACACAAACATACATAAACTGCACAAATACACAAAACATTTTTTTTTCATAAAATTGTATTCAAATATATAGTGCAAACATATATTCATAACACATAACACAATGCGTGTAACGTTTCGAGCACACCGGCTCTTCATCAGAAGCCTAAAATGTTACACGTTTTGTGTTAGCATTTTTAATGTAATAAATTGGTATTTTTGGAGCTCTGGTGTTGCCACTGAACTTCTTGCTGCTTGGCTGAGCACCCATTTAGAGTGACGTGCGTGCTTTTGAGCATTTTTTCATTCAAATATATAGTTAAATATATACATGCATGTGTGTATTTATACATAAACTTTATAAATATGCACAGTACATGCACATACAGTATATTATATAAATACAAACTTTTATTTTGGATGTGATTATACCAATAAAAAGGTAACACTTTACTTGAAGGGGTGTTCATAAGACATTCATGACACCTTTATATTCATGACATGAATGAAAAATGTATGAATGCTTAAGACAACTGTCATTAAGTAAATGAGTAAATCAAAACCTTTCCTAAAAGCTGGCGTACAACTAATTAACACCCATTCTTGTCTTAGGACAATTTTGGTAAACTTTTTGATCGACCTCAAATGTTGACTACTGTTTATCATGACCTGTCTTTGTCGTGGTAACTTGACATTATCAAGACAACATAACTTGTCATAAAACATGACTGTCATGAGGCCATTATAATGTCATAAATATATTTCTGATCACTGTTTTGACAATTATAAGACAATTATAATGACCTCATGACAATCATGTTGTTTTGATAATGTCAAGACAAGTAATGATGTATTTATTTTAAAGTGACATAACTGAGCAAATGACACTTAAAGACAGCTGTCATAAGAATACATACATTCTTCATATTCATGTATCACATTGATTATAAAGGATTCATAAAAGCCTTATATATACCCCCTTCAAGTAATGTTTTGCCAAAAAGAATAAAAAAATAACAAAAAAAAAATGCCATGCCAAGTGCCATGTCATTTTCCCCTACTCAGTATCTACAATGCTATGTTTGAGAGAAATGACTTTTGTTCCACAAAGCGAATAAGCAGGCAATGGATAGTAATCCAACAACAAGTCTCCATTAAGGCACTCCATGTTTCCACATGCTGTGTGAATTTCATAAAGTCCCAACTCTTGCAAATATGATGCACCATGAAGAGTTACAAGAAAGTACACATTTTTGTCCTTTATTAGCATTAGTTCGATTTGTGCAAACTCTGTTGGCATGCAAGGACTTGTGCAAAGAAAAAAGCTCTTTCTGTAAAGAGTGCCTTTCCACAGTATCTCAGTGGATGCTACAAGACCACTCTGATCATGCAAGCTTGCCTCTACTGCACCACGTACTGCATCACTGTACAAGACTGCATGGAAGGGAGTGGACTGCTTCACTTGCAAAGAAGGAGCAAAGACAGAACTGGAGGACAGATGTGCTTGCAAAAGTTGGTGGTTATGTGCAAGTGTCTGACAGACATTTTTGAAGTTCTGGGTTCGTCTCACACATCTTTTAAAGTAAGAATGTTTGCTCTCAAATCTCATTGTCCACAGTCTTATTAGAGGTCCAAACCTGAGGATTAAAGCTGGATAGTGGACCATGTAATGGTGCTTCGGCTTGAGTTTTCGGTCAGGAAACATCTCCTTTCTTGTCTCCAAATACTCCACAATGAAAACATTGAGCAAAGCAACTTGAGAGTGAGATATTTTAGGGGCACATATCAATTCTACAAGCTGTTTCAGCTGTACCATTAGCTGCCATATTGGATCATCAGTGTCTGTAATTTTTTCACCTATTAGAATAGGAAGAAGCCTCAGGAGACACCAGTTTTCTGCGGCCTTGCCACCTAATTTATCTCCTTTTTCTGCAACCACTGAAGGAGTGGACGTGGCATCTGATCCATGATAGCTAAACTGTTTGATTCTTCGGTTTAGCTGACTATAGGTGAAAAATTTCTTCACCTTCACAAAGTACTTGATGTAAATGGCCAGGTCATATGCCACAACTCCTTCAAATACATCATGAGCAATACAAGGTGGGAGGCCAGGCTGACATACATGAAAGTAAGCAAGGGAGTTGAAAACGGAATCACGTTTTACACCTCTGCTTTCTGTCAGGGAACCACTGCGTACCTCTTGTACTGCCTCATTGTAGTTTTGCACTGTTCTGGGTGGGGCACATTTTTGCAAATCATGGAGCTCATTTCTAGTTGCCAAACAATATCTACAGAAGTAAGTGGACACACTGAAATTCTCTGTGAAACCTCCAATTTGGTGGGACCCTAAATTATCTCCTGCAATGCAAAAAATAGTTGCCTTAACAACATGTCCAGAAATGACAAGCCCAGTTGTCTCCAGTTCCTTTATATCTGACAACATTGTGGAGAACACTTTGTCATGGCCAAAATATTTAAAGTGTTCCTCTCTACACAAGAGCACAAGTTGCAAGTTTTCAGTGCTGGAACGATAAAATGGGTCAAGGTTGGCCAGTGTAAAGTAAACTCCAAGAATCTTGTATTTTTTTTTCGCTGACCCAAGTGGGTTCACAATCTCAAAAGCATCTTGATATAGTATGAGCTTTATGCTTATACCTGACTCCCCAAACAGAGCATTACTCTTGTATACAGAACCATCATTCACATCATTCAAAATGTGTGGATTGTCATGGACTGACTTTGTACATTCTTGCCACACAGTTGAGTCTTTCAACAAAGTCTGCAAAGTCTCTTTTATTGGGATATACTGAGCAAATTGTTCCTTTCGGTTTTCATCGGTACCTAAACTAATAGTTTGTGGATGCACATAGGAGAAGTTTTTCTTAAAATACTGCATCCTTGAATACTCAGTAGAAAGTGCAGAGCTACAGGATGCATGCAAGTTATTGTCACTTAAACTTGACACAACATCTTTAATTTCCGACTCACTCAACTGAGTATTTGCTTGCAGAGCACCTTGAAGTAGATCAACTACATACTGGTGGCACACAGAGTTAAGGCTGTCTATTTGTTCCACAATCATTTGAATAGTGGAGGAAGGTATAAGGTATTTGGCTTGTAACTGCATATAAAACAGAGATAAAGTCCTCATATATAGCCCTTTCATATCAGGTGGGCACAGGATATCCTCTGGCTCATCAATTCTTACCTCTGGTGCATTTTGAGCAACATCAAGTGACTCACTCTGCACAGAAGAAACAAAATGCACATCTGATACCTGTACAGATGTAGCATTTTTATGATATCTAGAGAGGTGAGCAGTAAAGGAGGACCTCAGTGAAAAGGTTTTGCCACACATTTTAAATGGGCACTTAACCTCTTCTTTCTTTGAAACATGTGATTTTAAATGATCTAAGAGATCTTTAAGATCATTGCACTGTTTCTGACAAAGTGGTTTTTGACATATCAGTGGACCCTGTACTGTTTCCCACTGCAATATGGATGACTGTCTATGGTGGCGCAAAATATGACTTTTAAAGGAATTGTACTTTGTGAATCTTGATTTGCAACCAGCTACACAACAGGCATATTCACTATGAGCTTCATTTTTGTGTAACTGTTGGTGATTAACATACCCTTTCAGTGTTTTTGAAGCAATGCCACATATAGGACATGTGAAAGTTTTTGAAACACTTGCCATGTTGCATACTCACTTCAGTGTAATAGAGATGTATTTGAGCTTGAAAATGCCTTCTTGCTTCAGGTAGTTTCACGTTTAAATTCTTGAATCAAACAACTGAGGATGAAAAAAAGAGACAGAAGTTTGCAAATGCTTGCTATGTAAAAATTATCCAAGTATAACTAAACACAAATCACTGAAAAAAAAATCACAAACTCCCGTTTTATACAGAAAAGTCAAATGCCTGTAATCTTTATGAAAAATTCTGTGAAATTTGTAGTATAGTTAAGCTTTTCTAAAATGAAATGCAGCTTGTAACGTTAATGTTTTCCCCTTACAAATGTGACTATAATAGCACAGAATGAGTGACTATTTCCCCCGTTGCATTTCAGCTTTATATCAACTAATTTACGTTCAATTTATGCCAGACTCAACGCTGACTTGTTTTAAACCAAACCATTATCTTTTATAACACTTTAGACGGTATCTTGGTCGTTAAATAGCTCAACGAAGTAACGTATGGTTAATGTGGCATATTTCATTGCTGTTATTTTAAGCAAATCTTTAAAGTTAGCTTAGTTAACCAGCTAACTTGTGTGTCAAAAACACGGCCACAGAAAACAACAGAAGCATAAGTTTGTAATTAGGCAATTAGGATTTATTTTATTCGGCAACGTTGAATTTGAAGCAAAAACTCAGCTGCAACCTTAACGTTACTTATCAAACATAACGTATGTCCTACATTACTCGCCTTGTCTATCAAAACGTACACTTTGAGAGTTTTATATTTGAATACGTCGATAGGTACTTTATTCAAGTACTTTATATATCTATACTTTATTATATACTTTATGAGTCAAGCTTTTGGCGTTACCTCACAGATGTGGAGTTTCCTCTTCACAGCAGAAAAGTGAATTTGCGCGGCCGCGTCTCCGTTCAGATGGCGCGCTTTCTTCCCGTGTTCAGCACTGCCACCTTTCAGTCGTGTTTTGATGTCGTAAAATTATTGCTATGCTAATCGTGTTATGAACACAGAAGTAGGCCATGTAATGTTTAGTTAACTTTTTGTTGACTTCACATTGCAACTGTAAAGATTGATTAGAAAAAATGTTTACAGGTCATAACATGCATACACAAGTAATATGTGTGATTAGTCACTACGAGAAAAATAATATAATAGCATACATCATAAATATTATAGAAAATGAATATAATAATTAAAATGAGCATTTTTTGTATTTTACAGTGCATGTACTGTACAGTATGTGGCCTAAAATACTAGGCTATTATTTGACATTTGAAACTTCAATTTAATCTTCACTTTAACAGGCTACAGAAAAGTCACGTTTATCCACATAATATCCTGTGAACAGCTGGCAGTTGAAGTTGGACAAATAGTCTAACCCATGTTATAACATGTGGAGCACATGAAACCTATTCCAACATGCTCACCATATTGCATTTTAGCAGCTTTGCTATAATTTATTCAGCAACTGCAGTAATGTCAACCTTGTTTACAAATATTTATTTGAATGAGCTATTGTATAAAAATTGCATGTTCACATTTTGCAAGATTCAACATTCACATTAAAAAAGACATTCATGTGTATTTTCAGCCCACTATGCTACAAGTTTTTTACTTATTTATTTATTGTAAACCTCAACATCTTGGTGCTATTGGTGTTACTTTTACGTTTCATACTTTACAAAACAATACAACAAACCCTTACAAAAAAATAACTGCAGTAAACTGAAGTAAAACTGCAGTACAACTGTGGAACAATAGCAGTTTAAAGAATAACTGCAGTAAAAATATTTGCTACTGCTAAATTGCAATATAATGAAGTATAAACACAGTTCAACTACATTACTACATATTGAATTGAAAGTTCAACGCCAGTTTAATTTTCAGTACATTAAAGTACAACTATAGTAAAAGGTAAACTGCAACTTTACTCCACTTGTGCATTGTAGTGCTGTACAGTCTAATTTGCCAATGGTGTGATAATTGGACTACTATAGGCTACTGTACTTGTTTTTGTACTTATTTTTAGGTATTTTCTTATTGTAAACTAGTCATCTTCTAAATAAAATTTGAAAAGTTTATTTGCAAAAACAGATATGTGCAAGGCGCAGTGGGTAGCACTGTCGCCTCACAGCAAGAAGGTCACTTGTTCGAGCCTCGGCTGGGTCAGTGGTAATTTCTGTGTGGAGTTTGCATGTCCCCGTGTTGGCGTGGGTTTCCTCCAGGTGCTCCGGTTCCCACACAGTCCAAAGACATGCGCTATAGGGGAATTGGGTAGGCTAAATTGTCCATAGTGTATGTGTGTGAATGAGTGTGTATGGGTGTTCCCAGTCATGGGTTGCAGCTGGAAGGGCATCTGCTGCGTAAAACATATGCTGGATAAGTTGATGGTTTATTCCGCTGTGGCGACCCCTGATGAATAAAGGGACTGAGCCGAAAAGAAAATGAATGAATGATATGTGCAATTTCACATGCACATGTAGTCAAGTGAAACTCCACATGCAAAATCATGTGACATTTCTCTAAGGGATGATTATATCTTCAATGGTACTAAAATCGCTTTAAATGTGGTTCAATTTTTTTAACCTATTTTTACAGGAATAATCAGTAAATATTAATGTCAAATTACACATTACTCTCTGAAAATACAGAAAATTTAATTCATTAATTCATTTTCTCTTCGGCTTAGTCCCTTTAATAATCAGGGGTCGCCACAGCGGAATGAACTGTCAACTTATCCAGCATATGTTTTACACAGCGAATGCCCGTTCAGCTGCAACCCATCACTGGGAAACATCCATACAGACTCATTCACACACACTCATACACTACGGACAATTTAGCCTACCCAATTCACCTGTACTGCATGTCTTTGTACTGTGGAGGAAACCGGAGCACCCAGAGGAAACCCACGCCAACATGGGAAGAACATGCAAATGCCAACTGACCCAGCCGAGGTTCGAACCAGCGACCTTCTTGTGAGACGATCGTGCTACCCACTGCGCCACCTGAAAAAACATGTAATACCAAAATACTAACAATTATCTGTAAATTAAATGTTGGATTTTTTAAATACAGAAAATATCTGTAAAAAGTATATTTCACCGTATAATAAAAAAACAGGAAAATTCTGTAAAAAAAATACAGACAATTATCTGTAAAATAACATTTATTTTTACAGTTTATTTTTACAGGAATAATCTGTAAATATTAACGTAAAATTATGTGTTACTCTTTTAAAATACAGAACATTTCCTTTAAAAAACAGAAAAAGAATGTAATACCAAAATACAAGCAATAACTGTAAATTTAATGTAAGATTTTTTTATTACAGAACATATCTGTAAAACAACTGGTATTTACTGTATAATGAAAAAACAGAAAAATTCTGTAAAAAATTACAGACAATTACCTGTAAAATAACGTTTATTTTTTACAGTGTGGGCAGACATTAAATGAACAAAAATGTTGGTTGGCTGAATGATTTTACTTGCCTCTCTTATTCTAGCAGCCCCATTTTTATGCCAAAAATGCTCTTTAATAATGAATAATAGTAGTTTGCTTCAGATCTACTCAAATGGTCTCGGGTGCTTCATTTCTAAGGACTGACAAACACTTTGCAACACTCCAAAACAATGAATCAGGTGCGCTTTTCTCATTTATTGTCTAATACGTTCTTACTCCCATCACACAAATCAGCATGACGGATATCAGATAGAGAACATTCTTATTGCGCCCTCCATCCTGCAGCTTTTAGGGCTCAGCAAAGCAGATTAATCAGACATTTCAGTTGGCAGAGGTTGGATTTGGAAATAATATGTTTTAAACCACAGTATGTTTAATATGACGCTTTTCAAAATGTTAAACTAGGCACAAATTATAGATTTGGGCAATAAGTTTTGGTTTTAAAGCAAACCACTGAGTTGCTGCCTTGAAAAGGTGGTTATGGCAGATGACTGGAGAAAATGTATTGGCCATAAAATGAAATGTGCATTATTTCATTGAAAATAGGCAGAACAAACTGGTAAAGCACATTCAATTGCAGGTTATATTATTATTACTGTTCATATGAATGCTTGATGTCTTTGTTTATTTGCTCATGTATTTATTCATTTAAAATAACCATATATACAGGTAACAGTTTCCATATTTTGTGTTTTCGATCTATTTATGGTTGTGAATTTCATTATATTCTACAGAACTCTGTTCTGTTGACTTTTGGTGTTGAAATTTTAGCTCTACAGTTTAACAAAGGGATTTTATTGACATTTTAGTAGTTTGAAATAATGTATAAAAAATAATAAATAAAAAAAGTTTAAAAAATAAAGTCTGTAAAATAACAGACAATGTACTGGTAGTTTATTACCAGGTTTTTGTAGCGTAATATACAACACAAACCCAGACAATTTTCATTCATTTATTTTCTTTTCGGCTTAGTCCCTTTATTAATCAAGGGTCGCCTGCCCTTTAGACTTTGGGCCTAGACCTTTAAAATAGAGCCATTTGTCTCTTTTGTTGAGAACGAATTTATAAACTATTCTCATCACAAACTACTAATTTTTTGGTGCATGTCACGTTTTCAAATGTGCAAATTCACATTAAAAGCAAAATAATACAGCATATCAGATTACTGGTGGTTCATCTCGCTGTGGCGGCCTCTGATAAATAAGGGACTAAGCCGAAGGAAAATGAATGAATGAATGAATGAATATCAGGTTGTTTAATTAGTCATGTAATTATAATACAGTCTTTCCAATGCATAACTTAGCTAAACTGCATCAGCAAAACATAACACAATACAAACAAATAGGATAATAATATATTCATCAGCACCAATTTTTTTTCACTTGCATTGTTCCCTTGGTAAGTGTTAACTTTATGCCCTGTATTTAAATGTGCTGGCTTTAACCTACAGTCAGTCAAACCAAGTTTTTAGCAATTCAAATATTTATATAATATGTGCAATCAACTGTAATGGCTTTAATGTTTACTCAAGAGCACCTTTTTCCTCCGTCTCAGACATTTAAATTCCTCAGTGCATTTTCAGCCGGGCTGCTCACCTTTTGTTGCTTTTGGCACTTGTTTTGCTCTTACACTCTTATTGCTTTGGCTTCTGTTTGGAGAGCACCCACTCTCTCATGTTTGCCTTCGAAATCCTCAGTATCCAACTGAGAAGCTTTAAAAGTGCCTGTCAAGTGACTGCCTCTTATCTTCTGATACTTTGTCTTTGTAAACAGACTCAGGCCACTTTTTGTAGTGAGCTTTAACCCCATTAGATCACCCTGACATGTGTCCCTTTGGGTCGATGCTGGGGTTAATTCTATAAGGCACGCTTCCAGATTCATTGTCCCCCTCAAAAAAAAAACCCTCATGACTTTCTAACCAGCAAGTAAACCTCATTTCCACCAAATGTCATGCTTCGGATGGTTTATGGGTTCCCTGCACCTCTCGCAGGTCCCTGTGGCCTGTTTTAAATTGATGACTTGTGCCCGGAATGCTGTAGTCTTTCCTCTACTTTTATCATAAAAACGGAGCTAAACTAGGCTTTAAACATTAGCAGGGTGATGAATTGGCTGCAGTTTATCTTGAAGGGAAAAGATCAAAGACTTGATCTTGGCTGGAGCTGCTTTATGGAGGTTGGGGTGGCCAGACCTGGCACAGGAGTCACTATTTTTTTCTGGCTTCTTTGTTATGAATGACCAGGACTAATTGAGGATAATTACTTTAGCTTGTTACTGTCGGACGTTTTATTATGCAATATGGGTCAGAGTGGTAAAGTATTGTGGACAAGCTCATTCTGAAAATGTACCTCTATATACATTTCTGGAGACCACCAAATACATCACAAATTTCTCTCGCGAGTGCCATTTGCGCCTGCTGTTCTCATGTAAATCCATCAGAGACCGCTGTCGCAGAGCTAGCTGGACAAACTGTTAGCAGCAGGAAAGCCGTCCATATGAAGGTAAGCGGTCAGCTGGTAAGTATCCTACCGCCCCGTAACGTTCGTTTTAAAGGTAAAATGCCACCATGCGTACTTCTGGCTACATAATTCGTGATCTCCAGAAATGTATATAGGGCTACATTTTCAGAATGAGTCAATGTTAATTGTGGAAATATTGTGCCATTTTTTTCGGTACTGTCCTGCACTCAATAAATGACATTTGCTGTTTGTTCAAACTACTTTTTTAAAATAAGCTAAAAATAACACAAATGTTTTGCGTTTTTTTTTTTGGGGGGGGGGACTTTATTGGTTAATTTCAATCCACTTAGACTTGCAAAAATTAATAAATTAACTTAATTCCTTCATGTTGTGCCAACACAAATTGATTGTGTGGAACCCAGCATTTTGTACAGTGCGTCAAAGTGAGAGCTTTTTAATTCATTCATTCATTTTCTTGTCGGCTTAGTCCCTTTACTAATCTGGGGTCGCCACAGCGGAATGAACCGCCAACTTATCCAGCATTTGTTTTACACAGTGGATGCCTCTCCAGCCGCAACCCATCTCTGGGAAACATCCACACACACTCAATTACACTCATACACTACGGACAATTTAGCCTACCCAATTCACCTGAACCAAATGTCTTTGGACTATGGGGGAAACCGGAGCACCCGGAAGAAACCCACGCAGGGAGAACATGCAAACTCCACACAGAAACGCCAACTGACCCAGCCGAGGCTCGAACCAGCGACATTCTTGCTGTGAGGGGACAGTACTACCTACTACGCCACTGCGTCGGGTTCTTAATTCAATTCTTGTAAACATTGGCGTTTTGATGGACGATCTTGGCAGTGGGCATATGTTTTGCTTATAAGCTCTGTGTATTTTACGGCTGATTAAAGACCAATTATTTTTGTATAACAGCTCTGCTAATATTTTTTTTTTCAACCCAAACAGCATTGCAGTCAGACAGCCTACATTAATAATGTAAAGGAGCACAGATTGTGTTATAAGGAAAATATTATTGTTGGAAAATATTTTTAAGGTTACAAACGTAAAAAGAGAATGTTGTTCTGTCAGTTTTTACGAGATTTAAGATTTGTTTGATTCTCATGTCCAGCAAAACTGCTAACTTTTGCATTGCTGGTGTCTTTGCTGATAAATATTTAAGATATTATATTGAATTATCTATCATACGGATGCAAAGACATGCAGAATGTCAGAGTGTTGTGAGAACAATGTCTGCGAGTAAGATGTTATTCATCACAAATGCATGAAATTGAGTAAAAGTGACAGTAGATGTTATTGCACACTCTTAAAATACATATACAGCCATGAATAAATTAAGAGACTAATCATAAATTCCAAGTTGTACTTATTTACTTATCAGTAAGCATTTGCTTTATAACATTAATGCAACATTTCTAATACAAATATTGTCCCTGTCACTTTTATTTTCCTAGAAAAGGGCAAATGGTCAGAATAACAAATAAATTCATTTGTTATTTTAAAATCAGGATTATTCCACAAAATATAGACTTTTTTAAAGTTCATCTGATATATTTTTAGGTAAACATGTCTGTAAACTTGGCACCAACATTTTTATTTTAACATGGAAATTCTGCATGTAGTTTACATTATGGCTGCTAAAGATTCAGCTTTACCATCAAAGGAATAAATTATATTACAAAATATATAAACATTTAAAAGCATATCATTTAAAATACAATAACCTTTAAATGTAATAATTTCCAAATAGGGTTACTTCATCTCTGACATCATCATCACTGTTATCAAAAGATAGAGAAGGCTGCCTTAGCAATTTTTATGCTTAGTGTACTGTATTTTTCAATGCAATTTTGAAAACAACAATATCTTTAATGTAGTGTAGGTTTTGACTCCTGCATTTTTGCTCGGCCTGTTAAGGTGAACACATGACTCAGAGTTCCGGCTTTAGCTTTAATCTCTTTGTTGCTCCCTTGTGAAATGGGAATGCAGCCCTTGACCTTCCCACTTCCACTTGCCACAATTTATAAAGATGCACCAAAGGAAACATGTGTCACCTTTTTTCTCTTTTTTTTTGCACACCCACATTGTCCGGGATTGAATTCATGGATGATACAGTGTCTTGGTTGTACCGTTTCTGAACATTTTACAAACCTAAACTATTAGCTCTGTAACCAACATAAAAAGTGATAATTCAATGATATTTTTATGACAGACTGACTTAATGGACCATCCTATCCGGTCATTAACCAGCATTTACAAAAGAAGTCTGTCAAAATACTCTCACATTTAGCAACAACATGCATCCCTGTTTCTGCGAAACTGTTGGTTCATCCCACAACAACATAAGATAACACAGACATTCTCTGGAAAACAGAGACGCTTATAATTCATCTTGACTAAATAACCAATTACTCCAGAGAAGCAGGGCAAGACCTTCACTAAGAAATGCTCTCTGTTTGCCAAGGGAAAACACACACAGATGGACATTCTCACAGCTCCATCTCAGAGGGTTGAATTTGGGGGAGCTGGTGAACATGGGTTTGGTGAGAAAAGGCAGATGCAATCAGAGAATTAACAACACAGCTGTAACATTCATATGTCATATTCCAATCGGAGGCATGTCCAGGGGCTTTATTTTATGTAAAAACAAACAAATTGCATTTTTTTTTCATGTATAACAATCACATTTGTGACTAAAATGACAAACTTTGACCAATAGTAAGGCAATTTTACAAATTTATGCATACAAAAAAGGCAAGAAAGAAAATAGAATTTTTAGTAAGGGAGCAAAGCTTTGGCAATGGTTAGCCATTCATTCATTCATTCATTCATTCATTCATACATTCATTTAAATAATTTATATATTTATAGCAATTTATTTAAATGTGATATAAATTGTGTTCAGGTCATTTTGGCCCTTGGAAAATATAGCGTAATTTGTCAAAATAAAGTGTCAAAAACTTTGTTTTAACTAGGTTAAGTTATATTAGTGTCAAAGGGTATAGTTATAGTAAAGTAAATTAAGTTACATTAGTGTCAAAGGGTTTTATTAAATCTGTTTAGCCTTTTCTGCATATTGCACAGACATTTGGGACTGAAATTCGTCAACAGTTATGTACATTCATTGACCATATGGAGCAGAAAAATATATAATTTTAAAAGTTGAAAACTTTCAGCATAACCTTTAAGATGTTTCAATATATACAGCTGAAGTCAGAATTATTAGCCCCCTTTGAATTTTTTTTCTTTTTTAAATATTTCCCAAATGATGTTTAACAGAGCAAGGAAATGTTCACAGTATTTCTGACAATATTTTCTTTTCTTCTGGAGAAAGAATAAAAGCAGTTTTAAATTTTTTAAAAACCGTTTTAAGGTCAAAATTTTTAGCCCCCTTAAGCTATTTTTTTCTCGATAGTCTACAGAACAAACCATCATTACACAATAACTTGCCTAATTAGCCTAACCTGCCTTGTTAAACTAATTAACCTGGTTAAGCCTTTAAATGTCACTTTAAGCTGTATAGAAGTGTCTTGAAATATATCTAGTCAAATATTATTTACTGTCATCATGGCAAAGATGAAATAAATCAGTTATTAGAAATGGGTTATTAAAACTATTATGCTTAGAAATGTGTTGAAAAAAATCTTCTCTCCGTTAAACAAAAATAGGGGAAAAAAATAAACATATATGTGTGTGTGTGTGTGTGTGCGTATGCGTGTGCGTGTGTGTGTGTGTGTGTGTTTGTGTGTGTTCAAATAAATATTTATACTAAAAATGGGTTGGAATATTTCACAAAAACACAAACTGAGATGCATAGACTCCAGACTTTAGTTATGAAAAATAATCAGAAAAGTCTAAAATAAGCATTTAAACTATATGATAATCTAAAACAGTGGTTCTCAGCTAGGGGTCGAGCACACAAAGGGGCCTTGGCAAATTTACAAGGGGGGCCTCAAGATGACATAAAAAGACTTAAAACAAAACAAGCTTTAAAATAAGATACAACAATTGAAATACAAAATATTCAGTTTTATTGCCTCTTGGTGACTTATTTGGGCACCTAAAAAAATGTTTTTGAATGTTTGGTTATATACACTCTATAGACGATGGATATTTAAATGTTTTTTAAACAATGCTGAGAGGAGCCCTTTTATCTTGAAATGGTTCTTTGTGCAAAGAGTTTGTTTCTTTCTTTATTTTTTTTTTCAAATCTGTAACTGAAGATGCTACTAATTTTCTGGAGCTCAACCAAAATACATAGACACACTTTCAGAAAGTAAATTATTTTGTCTTAAAATGTATATCCATTTTCATTTTCATATTGTATCGGAGCATGTATACACTCGTAATTGTGACCAGCTGTGTTCAGTTAAAATACCTCTCTCCTCTTCTCCACAATCCATAGTGTTATTACATTTTTACTTGGTTTCATGCAGAAACATACCCAGTTACAAAAAAATGACTTTATATGCCTTTTTACATTTATCACCATAAAAGATTTACATACGGCACATTTATGCTGTTTTACCTTACCATACCTTACAAGATATTATAAGACCAGACAGATGGAAGTAGATTTAGAGAAGTAAATTTAGAAATGACACAGACACAACAGCCTCCACTAATTAGCCATCCACTATCACAATCACCTGACTTCTTATGACACACACCTGGACTCCCTCATTATTTCACCTCATATAAGCACTGCACATGCCTCACTCCAGCGTCTGCTCTCAAGGTTACAACGTGAGTCTTCCTGACTCTCTAATCATATGCAGATTTCCCCATCATCATCATCTTCCTCAAGTCAGTTCCCTTCATCAACCATCTGTTCCTGCAAACGCATTTCTAGATTATTCAAAAACTTTCATACTCACCAGTTGTTTACCCTGCCATCACTTCCTGCTGAACCAATTTCTGCTGACAGGTATCAAGATCATATTAAAAACATTAACAATTAATTTAAGTGCGCTTAACTGATTTAAATGAAAATACTACATTAATATTAATGGAAAAAAAACAGTCGAGGTTTATTGAAGCTATGTGCCTGAGCCTACATTTTTGAGAAATACGTTGCTCTGGGTACATTTCGTCTCGTTTCAGATGACAAATCCACTAGAAGGTGCTGTCTAAATTTTCTAATTTAAAATATGTTACTCGGGGTGTTTTGTTGTTCATTCCAGATACAGTCCTTGTACAAGTCCACAAGAAGGATGGGGATATTGTACAGATCAACCAGCAAACCACTGACCTAAACTCTTGCCAAAACCCAACCAATAATGTTTTCAAAAGCAAAGTTAAAGAAAAGTGCCCAGCGACAACGTAGTTTTGGCTTGAAAATAATTTTGACCTATTTTACCATCCCCCTGAACATACACTGTTGGACATCATAAATTACTATTATAAATAAACTTTTTAAAATGAAAAATGAGAGCTTATATATAACTTACAATAAGTCCAAATGTTCACTGTAGTATAACCACCCATAAATGAGATTATCTTATCTTTAACTAGTATTAATGTTGTCAAGCAAAATAGCAATGAAACTATTTTTAGACAACCTTTTTTCAAGACCAGACGTCACAGATATCATTAGATCCTAACTGTGACCACTTCAGATTCAGCATGTGACATTGTTGATGAAAAAACAAGACTAATATGGAGTCAGAGAGATTAAAACAACCCAAAACGTACTGTTTATTTCATCAACATACATTTTTGTTATAATTCACTGCATTGTGATGTTCGGTCATCAGATGTTTTGCAATTTCAAAAATACAACACATTTCAAAATGTTTGTAGGAAATGCAAATTGTACAATGCGTGGAGGTAGTTATGAAAATTTAAAATAAAACAAAAACATGTTTCAATGTAGATGTTTCAATGTTTCCATTTTCAATGTCTTAGGGTGCAATGCACATACAAATGAGCTTTATAGACAATCTAACAGTACAATGACCACCACTGCTGACAATTTCAATTCAATTCATCTTTGTTTCTATAGCGCTTTTACCATGTAGATTGTGTCAAAGCAGTTTAACATAAAGGTTCTAGTAAATCAAAACTTAAACTTTGTTAGTTTTCAGAGTTGAAGTTCAGTTTAGTTCAGTTCAGTGTGGTTTAATTTTTTTTATTCAAATGCGCAGCTACACAAGTCCTAAACCAAGCAAGCCAGTGGCGACAGCGGTGGGGTACAAACTTCACCAATTGATGAAAGTGCAGGAAAAAAACCTTGATAGAAACCAGGCGAAATTGTGTTCCTCTGGCCAAACTTCTTGTGCAGAGTTGCAGTCTCGGCGCCGGGGGCTGGAGAACGATGTATGTCACAATGAACGTGGAGAAGGTGGAGTGGTGTGAGTAGGTCACTGGCAGGTGTACAGGCTGGTCCACGAGATCAATGCAGTGACCCGTCTGTCACTGGGTTTTTCAGGAATCAGTCTCATGCTCTCCACTTCTCCATGACCACCACAGCATCAGCTCTGGATGCGGCCTGGTCCAGGGTTATGGAGACCTCTAAAAGTCCTCTATGGTTGGCATCATCTCTTCACAGGACTTGGATCACATCAATGGTGCTGCACAATCTCTAGAGGCCTCGGGATGAGTATCTCCAGGTGGAAATAGAGAACTAAGAAAACAATTAGCATAGCTGCTGTTCATATTGTATTTAAACATGAAATATTAAATATCAATGCAAAAATAAAGTGCTATAAATGAAAATAGCAGTTATATATACAAACAAGTAAAGCATAGGAGTGTTTCTAATAAAATGTCTGGTACATTAAGGCAGGAAAAGTGTGTCCTACAGGTGGCTGTCAAGCCCACTCACCTGCATCAAGCACACTCATGCATCATGCCATTATGTGATGCATTGTGTGTTTGATTTACTAAAAAGATAAGTCCTTAATCTAGTTTTGAATTGAGAAAGTGTCTCAGCCTCGGACATTATCAGGAAGGCTATTCCAGAGTTTAGGGGCCATAAATGAGAAGACCCGACCTCCTTTTGTGGACTTAGCTATTCTAACAAATACTTTAATGTACAGATCAATTGTAATCAGAAGGTGAATCTAATGTGAGGGGGAAAAAACAACATAGGCTCATTCTGAAAATGTAGGCCTGTATACATTTATGTAGACAGAGGTACATATGGCTGCATTTTGTCTTTTAAACGAACGCTATGTGCCGGTATGACGCCGTCCCTTTACGCTTACCAGCTGACAGCTTATCTCCCAATGGACAGCTTTCCCACTGTTACCAGATTGTCCAATGGCTCGCTGTGTACGTCATCAGGTTGCTGCAAGGGCTTTTCTTTTTCTGGATTGCTTTTGAAAACACTTTTGATGGGGTTTAGGGAAGTGGGTGGGCGGTTCAATCTGTGTTTTTAAAAACACTATTGGTTGGGTTTAGGAAAGGAGGAGGGTGGGTCAGTCAATCTGGCCAGTCAGTCATTCAGTCAGTCAAACCGTCAGACAACAGTGGCCTCTGGTGAATTTACGCGAGAAGAGCAGGCCCGAATGCCACTCACGAGAGAAATTTGAGATCTCAAAAAGCATACATAGCAGCCTCTGGTGGATTCGCGAAAACAAAAACTGCAAAAAAAAACTGTACCTCCTGGAACATTTGGCCCTCTTCAGAAATGTATATGGGGTACTTTTCAGAATGAGCCTGGGTTGAAAAATAATCAAGTTTTGTACAGAGTAGCTTGACTGCAAGTTTAATTAATAATAATCTTATTGCTAAGATAGGATTTCACTGACTAACACTAAAACACTTTTTCTTTGACTAAAATACTTGAGGTTTACTCTGACTACAACTGAAAATGACTGAAATGCAAAGACTTTTAGTTGACTAAACTTGACCAAAGACAAATAGGATACGGTTCTCTAAAAGTGATCTAAACTAACACGACATTTAAAACAGGGCTAAAACTAAAATTAAAAATATATATGACAAATGAACACCATTTTAACCTCATATTTTTAAATCATGCTGATGGGTTTGATATTCAGAGTCTGTGATTGCTTTTGAAAGTCTGAAAAATGCAGCTCTCACAGGTCAGTCCCGAAGAACACTGAACATGCACTTTAAAAGCGTGACAGAACGTTTGTGTATTGAAGTGCTTTATGGTTTGTTAGAGTGCAAGTGACAGTCGCTGGAGCACATCGAACCTGTGCTAATTCTTCTGTTTTTCATATCCTAGAAGGTCACTCAATACGCTGAACGGATTTAGTTTACCCTAGCCAATAAAAGGAACACACTGAATGTTGTACTTTTATGGCAATGTCTCAATCCTAAAATAATGAACTGCCACTCAGATTGAGAAGTACTTTTAGATATACGTCTCTTGTCCTCTTAATGTTCTCCTTTACGAGGACATGTTTCTCAGCCGCAGACGATGCAGCGATGCTGTCGTGTAGTAAAAGAACGCTTTGAATGCTTCACATTGACGGAGAACAGGCCTGCTCTTGTCAAACTCTCTCAATTTGAGCTGTTAATTATACAGCGCTGTGTGGCTGAATATGAGCAGTCGGCTCTGAGAGACTAAATTATTTGACTGTGAATAAACTGATTCTGATCTGACCACAGTCACGACCACAACTAAGGTCACTGGGAAAGGAAAAATACATCCAATAACAATCATCCTCTTAATGATTGCCAGTAAGTGGGCACTCGTGATTCGATGCCAACATTGGAGTGAGTCCCATATCCTTACATCGCTTTTATTTAGACAGAGGGTTTTATTGACTAGCTGATTGTGTGTTAAACACTGGACCTTTCCAAAAATGTGCTTGAAATACTCATTCACACTCATTTGGAAGCGGAAAGGGTATAGGAAACATAAACTTTGCAGCACGGCATCAATGCCAGCACCCAGAAACATTACTTTCAAACCAAAAAACTGCCTGGTGGCTAAAGAAGAGAATGTGTAGATGGAAAGAAATATGAAATGTTTTGGGTGGAGTAGTGCATCAAGCACTGAGGGTCTTTAAAATAAAAAGCTCTCTTTGTGGGCACTTTGCTTAGCGCATGCTTAATCCAGCATTCCTTTAAAACTAGGCCCATGCAATGACGTTTAGTCAAGGGCTAATATAAGCAGTTTAACTTTGAGATCTAAATCTCTGGAACTTAACCAGTGGAGACACTGTTCACTGTAGAGCCTGTTTGAAAACTTCAAGAGCTGTAGTACAAAGTGACCTAATATATAAAAAAGAGAATGAGTTAAAAGAATTAAAAATAAAAAAGTTCAGTATTTTAAAACATGACAGTGCTTATTAAAGTATTCAAAACATATCAAGACTTGTATGGCTTGAAATATGAAGTAGAAAATCTCGTTGGACTATTTTTTTAAAGGGGACCTATTATACCTCATTTTACAAGATGTGAAATAAGTCTCTGATTTGATAGTGTGTATGTGAAGTTTCATCTCATTCATTCATGTTCTTTTCGGATTAGTAGCTTTATTAATCAGGGGTCACCACTGCAGAATAAACCAGCAACTTATCCAGCATATGTTTTATGAAGTGGATGTCCTTCCAGCTGCAACCCAACACTGGGAAACACCCATACACTCTTTCATTCACACACATACACTACGGCCAATTTAGTTTATTCAATTCACCTACAATCGCATGTCTTTGGACTGTTGGGGAAACTGGAACACCTGGAGGAAACCCACGCCAATACAGGGAGAACTTGCAAACTCCACACAGAAATGCCTGCTGACCCAGCCAGGACTCGAACCAGCAACCTTCTTGCTGTGAGGCGATCATGCTACCCACTGCACCATTGTGTCGCCCAAGTTTCATCTCAAAATATGAAATTAAACAGCTTTAATCCAATTTTGCCATTTTGGTGACTGTCGCTTTAAATCAGACATGTCAATCTAAAGGTTTCATGATGGCCCACTTGTAAAGTAGTGGTTAGAATGACACTAAATCAGTCAGTAAATTGTTTAGAATCATTGCAAGTTCTCAAATGACTGATAAACATTAGAATGATTTATGTTAAAAGTTTGTCGGCCATACATCAATAATTCATACATGAATAATGTTCTTATTATTATTATTATTATTTATTATATGCATATTTATATTTGTTTTAATAAAAACAAGTTTAGATTTGTCCATCTGTCAGGTTTTGGAGACGTATGCATCACCAAATGGGGCATAAGAATAGGATGTGTGTTTGGATATAACTCAGTTTTTTGACCACACTTCCTTATTATTCGTTATTTATTAGTTTGCTGGAAATTAGAACTGAATTTAGAAATAGTTTTGAAACAAATCTTTGCACTTAAACAAAATTAAATATATAGTGGATGTCTTTAGTGGCGTGCGCACAACACCCTTTCTTTATACACGAAAGTAATGGAGTAAAGTAATGAGTAAAAGTAAAGTAAAAAGGCTGATTGGAAGAGGCTCATTCTTTATCCTCGCTGCAGATGATCTGTTTAACCATTTTCTCACTAGTGAAGAGTTCAGGTTGTCCACTTAAAAAAGTCCACCATGTAAATAGCAAATGCACCATGGCGCGACACAACTGACTTTTAAAGGGAATGGGAGATGAGACTCTGATTGGTTTAATGCACATTATACTCAAAACACACCAATAACTCACTAAGAGAATAAGCACAACCTTGTTAGACCATGCTGTATTTTTCAGTGACGTGCGGTGAGGTTTGTGGCTGGTGAGGCATTGGCTCTTTCAAAGTCAAAAGTCAGATTTACAAACATATCCACCCGATATATTTACCAACTACCAACTGTGTTTCATATATGATATCAGCATTCTTTCTATACACATAGAACGTACATAATTTTTGGGCAAAGGAAGAATGTAAAATGTATAGCGATGAAATATTTGCCTATCAAAAAACACCCAGCTGGATGCTACAGACAACTATAACAAGCGACTCACACAGCACCACGGCGGATGTGCTCTCTCTTATTCATAAGTTATTATTATTCACACACACACAGCACCACGGTGAATGCGCTTTCTCTCTCTCTCTCTCTCTCTCTCTCTCTCTCTACACATTCACAGACACAGGATTTGCATACTGGTCTTACCTTTACTTATAAATGAAAAACTTCCTATGCTGTAATTGAACAGGAAACGCAAAATACAGCGATTTTGCAGAATCATGCAGAAATTGCATTTATAGCACAAATCAGTGGACAAATATTTATTTTATCATTAGTATACATATCATGATGGCAGGTGAGGATGATGACAAGTGAGGCATTTCCGTCCTTAAAATAGCCCTAATGCTTTTGCGCCTGGTGCTTTAGACTTTGCGCCTAGATCTTTAAATAAAGCCCAAAGCATGCAGTTAGGTGAATAGTACAGTCAAAAATGAACATTTACTCACCATTGCTCCCTCAAGTGGTTACAAACCTTGAGTTTCTTACATCTGTTGCAAACAAAAGAAGATTTTTTTGAAAACTGTTAAATATCTGTCTGTCTGTTCTAAAGGGTTTTGTATAGTCCATTTAACACATTTTGTTGCATTACAACTACATGGAAGCTAAATCTCATAAGAGTATTAGTAGACTGTAAGGTTTAGAGTTAGTGTTAGTTGACATGTACATGCAATGGTTCTTATAGTCATGAAAATGTGTTTGTGGAGCAGTGTCAGCAGACAGTCTACTAATTGTCTAAATGAATGAGAATTCATTGGCATGTAATTGCAATTTAACTTGTAGTCAACAAAATTTGCTAAATGGACCATCAAAATAAAGTGATACACTATAAAGTTGTAATGATAAATATAGTTTCGTCCACACCACACCTGTGCAAAATATTGCCTTGGTTACATACAGTACAGTAAGCATGCACTGTAGTTTTTTTCATATCCTGCTTTAAATGCTTTCAAACTGGTTTGTTACACCTGGCTCAAAGATGTAAGGAAGACGACACGACGAAATAAAGTCAAGCATATTCTAACACAATTGAAAATAACATAATCAAAACATCAGTATCAGTAGGTTCAGTCAATTTGAAAGGCAAGTGAATGGATGTGATAAGTGTTGTCAGTGCTAGTGTGTGGATGCAAAACAAAACATAATGCCCAAATTAGTGCTCAGCTCTGGCCAACTGCCAAAACAATGAAGGAACAGTGGCCCAGACGAACTCTCGCACTGCGTTTAAAGAAGAGCAATGACGATCATCAGGTGCACTAAAGTCATGCCCCAACCTATAACAGACAGTTATAGATAATTCAGTGTATTTTATATAAAAAAGATATAAAAACACAAATAAAAACAACGTAGTCATAACAGATTCGATTTTTTTAGTTAAAAAATATTGTGAATTTTTTAAATAAACATAATTTAATTTAACATAATTATCTTACGATTTTTTTTTCTGTGTCTCATTATTGTTATAGTTGAGTTATGGACTCCCCATGAGTTCTCTTTCTTTTAATTTTATAAAAAAAACATTTTTAAAAATTTTTCAATAATATTATTATTATTATGACTATAATATGTATAGATGTTAAATGCAAAAGCAGCAAGCTCTGCCCTTAATGACCTGAAATGCTTCTGAACAACACTCTATTTGTCAACTACAAAAAATTAGCTAAACTGTAAGAGCCAGCGATTCCCCAACCAGTTGTATTGTCTGGAGCTCTGCTGTGATAATGAAGCCGTGTGCAGGCAAAACCATAATATTATTCAATTCTGTTTTCTTGGTTTGCAGGCTATCTGTAATTAATGAGGATGGTTTAGAGTGCATTTGTGGGAGAGAGGGGAGATAAAAATGATGAAAGGCAGCAGAACAGTGGAGTCTTTGTTCAGTGTTGGACATTCCTTTTCCTGTATGACTCTGAAGACTCTGATCAGCACTTTTCCCTCCGTCACACATCATCTTCAGTCGCTTTCCTTCTGTCCCTCTATCTGTCTTTCCCTTTCGGGTTCCTCTTAATCCTGCACCATACATTCCATACAGGCACATCAGTCGCTTTAAAGGCCTTCATGAAGCTTATGCTCTCTGAGTTATGATCCATAATGTCTTCAGCTGCAGATTCCCAGGATGAGTATGGAAGATAGGAAATATAAAAGCTATAAATGAGTTTTCTGTAATATGTGTGGCGGTTACATTTTTTAACCCTTCGAGGTTGGTGTATCTATGCAGTGAGTCCAAATAAGGCTTTTAAACCTGAATACACCACTGTCAGGTTACCATACACTGAAAAAAATGATTCATTTGGATTTACTATATTTTTTTAAGGTAAGTGGTTGCAAACAAGTTATATGGGTTGGATTTAAACAAAAACAAAAAATTATTTTTTAATGTTTCACTTAATTTGTTTGTTTAAATTCAGCCCATATACTGTAATTTGTTTGCAACCACTTACCCCAAAAAATTGTTAATCTTATTTAATATATATATTGTTTTTCAGTGTAAAATGATTACAGTTTTCTCCCTATTTTGTTTTTGTTTTGGCATCTACTTTAAATCATAGCCTGTTATGGCGTTAATCTAGGGCCATATATATACTTGCAAAATAAAAGAAAGTTTTCTAAACAAAAAATAAAGTATTGAGCAAAAAAAAAAAAGTTTTAAGCATTTAATTAACCTATTACCTTCCACACTGAGTTCAAAACTCTTTTTAAATGAGTAAAATTAACTTTCTGTCAATTTTGAGTTACCTACACTCATTTCATTTGATAAAGTTGACTGTTGGGGTTTACAGTGTAGTAATAAAGGCTAAAGCCACTAATATACCGATTAATCTAGTTATTAGAGAAATAACCTGTGAAAAAACTTTTCAAAAATAAAATAATCAGCGTATTGCTGATAATAAAACTGTTATGAAGCGGACAGGAGACAGAGGTAAGGAAACGTTAGGGTGTTTATTAAATGACAACAAGGAGCACATGAAGGATAGCCAGGAGGATCAGGAATGATGTTGGGGTCTTTTCCTCCGTGGCTGGGTAACAGGAATACACGAGGATGGACAGCATACACCAGATACAGCTGACAGAGGATGACACAGACTTGGAAGGACTGGAAGACAGGACGATTCGGGAGGACCAGGAAGACTAGGAGGAATACAAAGAGAACAGGTAAGTAAAGCGTTTGTTTTAGCTGAGGATGACTACGCTGAGTGGTCGCTCAGTTGTCCGCTTTCGTCGAGACGAGCCCGGACAATGAGCGACTGGAGTGCTGTGCTTTTATCTGGTGCTCGTGAATGTGATGCAGCTGTGTGCTCATTAGAAGTCAGGTGATGGTGATCTTCGTGAGTGGGGATCGTGAGAGCCTGACCAATCCGTGACAGTACCCCCCTCCCCAGGGCCCGCTCCTGAGGGCCGACACCTCCGACGCCGTGGTGGTCTCCCTCTGCCTCTAGGCGCTGGGAACTCAGGGTGGCTCTCATGAAACTCCACCATGAGACTAGGATCGAGAATATCAGCTCTGGGAACCCATGTCCTTTCTTCGGGGCCGTACCCTTCCCAGTCCACCAGGTACTCCAACTGGCCACCACGACGTCGGGAACGCAAGATCTCCTTCACTGCGTAGACGGCTCCTTCTTCTAGGAGCAGTGGAGGAGGGGGTTCCTCTTCGTGGTCAGGCTCTGTGGAGGGAAGAACAGGATCGTGATAGGGTTTCAGGAGTGATACGTGGAATGTAGGGTGAATACGGTAGTGAGAGGGTAATTGTAGTTTGTAGGTGACGGGGTTAACCTGTTCCACGATGGTGAAGGGACCAACAAATCGGGGACTTAACTTGCGAGAGGGCAGTCGCATGCGTATGTCCCGGGTGGATAGCCACACCTTTTGTCCGGGTGTGTATCTGGGTTCTTCAGACCTTCTCCTATCGGCGGTTACCTTGCTTCGACGGACTGCCCTCTGCAGATGTTGATGAGCCTCGTCCCAGACTCTCTCGCTCTCCCGGAACCAGTGATCCACTGCGGGGACATCAGATGGTTCGCCATCCCAGGGAAAGAGCGGTGGTTGGAAGCCCAGGACGCACTGGAATGGCGTGAGTCCGGTGGAGGGTTGCCGCAGTGAATTTTGGGCATATTCTGCCCAGCCCAAATACTGGCTCCAGGAGTTCTGGTGACCACTGCAGAAGGTCCTCAGGAACCGTCCCACCTCCTGAATCTTCCTCTCTGTCTGCCCGTTGGTTTGGGGATGATATCCAGAAGAGAGGCTGACGGCCACACCTAGGAGCTTGAAGAAGGCTTTCCATAGACGTGAGATGAACTGTGGACCTCTGTCCGACACAATATCTTCTGGAATACCAAATGACCTGAAGACTTGATTAAAGATATTGTCGGCAGTTTCAAAGGCTGTGGGAAGACCTTTCAGAGGGATTAGTTTGACAAACTTTGAGAATCTATCTACTATGACTAGAATACAGGTATTACCTTCTGACGAAGGGAGGTCAGTGATAAAGTCCACTCCTAGGTGTGACCAGGGACGGTTCGGAATCGGCAAGGGATGGAGCTTTCCAGCGGGTAGATGACGTGGGCTCTTGGATTGGGCACAGTCCTTACAGCCCTGAACATATTGCCTCACATCCCTTGCCATGTTTGGCCACCAGAATCGTTGGGATACTAGCGAGAGAGTATTGTTGATCCCTGGATGTCCAGTGCCTAGCGAGGTATGTAAGGAGTGGATCAGATCTACCCGGTGTTCAGGTGGTATGAACTGCCGATGAGGAGGGCATCCCGGCGGAGCAGGAGCTTCCGGAGTGGCAACGACTGGAGGAGCGTTCCAGGTGATCGGACAAATGGAGATGTGTTCGGGAAGAATCTTCGTTGGGAGTTCTTCATGATCGTGATGCTCGTGTAAACGAGAGAGAGCGTCTGCTCTTAGATTCTTGGGTCCTGGACGATAGGAAATGGAGAAATCAAAACGTGAGAAGAAAAGTGACCATCTGGCTTGACGTGGACATAGTCTCTTGGCCTCTTTGATGTACTGGAGGTTTTTGTGATCTGTGATCACCTGGAACGGATGTTTGGCTCCCTCCAACCAGTGACGCCACTCCTCCAAGGCTAGCTTGATTGCTAGAAGCTCCCTGTCTCCTATGCTGTAATTCTGCTCCGCCGGGCTCAACTTCCGAGAGAAATAGGCACAGGGATGCAGTCGGGGCGGTGTATCATGATGTTGGGATAATACTGCCCCGACGCCTGTGGTGGATGCGTCCACTTCCACCACGAAAGGAAGATTTGGGTCAGGATGAGTCAGGAGTGGGGCCCTTGTGAACTCCTTCTTAAGAAGGCGGAAGGCTGCGGCTGCTTCTTTGGTCCACTCCAGTCCTTTGGGTTTACCCTTGAGGAGATTAGTGAGAGGTGATGTAATCCTGCTGTAGTCCTTGATAAACCGTCTATAAAAGTTAGCAAACCCAAGAAACCTCTGGAGCTCCTTAATGGAAGTGGGTTCTGACCAGGATAGAACAGCCTCAATTTTCTTCCCATCCATACGTATACCGGTTTGGTCAATGATGTATCCCAAGAAATGAATCGACTTCTGGTGGAATGAGCATTTCTCCGCTTTGAGGTAGAGGTGATGTTCTCTCAATGTGTGTAGGACCTCCGCAACGTGTTGGCGATGTTCGGCCTCACTCCGGGAGTAAATGAGGATGTCATCTATGTACACTATTACAAAGTGGTGAAGAAACTCCCGGAGGACTTCATGAATGAAGTTTTGGAATACGGAGGGGGCGTTGACCAGACCGTAAGGCATGACCTCATATTCATAGTGGCCAGTAGGGGTCACGAATGCTGTCTTCCATTGGTCCCCCTCACGTATTCTTATCAGATTATACGCGCTGCGGAGGTCCAATTTAGTGAAGACTTTAGCTTCTCGGAGCTGTTCCAAAGCGGCTGGTACCAGAGGAAGGGGATATCGGTATTTTACTGTACCGTTATTTAGGACCCTGTAGTCGATGCATGGACGCAGCCCTCCGTCCTTCTTGGCCACAAAGAAGAAGCTTGAGGCGGCTGGTGATTTTGAGTGACGTATGTACCCCTGACTCAGAGCCTCCCTTATGTAATCTTCCATTGCCTGATTCTCTGGAAGCGAGAGCGGGTAGATCCTACCTCTTGGCAACTGGGCATCTGGAACTAGGTCGATCGCGCAGTCCCATGGCCGATGCGGCGGTAGCTGGGAAGCTCTCTTGGGGCAGAAGACATCATGAAAGGAGCTGTACTCCTTAGGAATGTGGATAGACTGCTTCTCAGGAGGACTCTCGACCGATGTTGTAAACAAAGAAATGGGGTTCCGACCTTGAAGAGGGAGATTTGGAAAACAGGTAGGTGTACATCCAGATCCCCATTTCTTTATCTCTCCTGTGCCCCAAGAGATGATGGGATCGTGCTTCACCAGCCACGGGCGCCCTAGAATGATGTCCATATTTGCACCCTCCAGAACCAGAAATTGAATCCTCTCTTGATGTAACAACCCCACTTGAAGAAGGATGTCTTCGCATTGTCGATGGATACGGGTCGAAGATCGAGTGCACTGGGTTATCGGTTGTATCTGGTATATATGCGAGGACGCCTCAGTACGTAGGTGGAGTTGACGACAGAGGGATTGGGAGATGAAGTTCCCTGCTGACCCGGAGTCGATGAGGGCTGTGACAAGGAGAGAAATAGAGGCAGTAGTTATTTGTACGGTGGTAGTAAGTGGTTTACATTGTTCAATATTCGTACTGAATACACTCACTGAAGTCCGAATGGGACGAAGGGGACACTCCATACGGGTGTGTCCACTGACACCGCAGTATAGACACAGACCCCGGGTCAGCCTCCTCTGTCGTTCCGCTGATGTCAGTCTTCCAGACTCTATTATCATGGGTTCTGGTTCTGGAGAGGCTGTTGACTCAGGCGATTGGAGGAGTGCAGACGAGGGGGGTGATGGTGTCCTGTTGATAGGAACGGAGACGATCGGAACATCGGAGAGAATGTTGGATGAATCTCTCCAGACCCATAGTATCATCTAATGTGGCCAGCTGGATTCGGAGAGTGGGTTCCAAGCCGAGCCGGTACGTGGTCAACAACGATCTCTCATTCCATCCACTTGCAGCTGCTAGAGTGCGAAACCGGAGAGCATATTCCTGTGTAGATAGAGTACCTTGCTTTAGATGATACAGCTGCTCTCCAGCGGCTACTTCCCCATCAGAACGTCCAAACACCTCTTTGAAATACTCCGTGAAGGTAGTGATGGAATTCATGACCGGCCCGGCTTGGTTCCAGATCGTCTCAGCCCATTTAAGTGCAGGTCCAGAGAGTAGTGATACGATGTAGGCGATCTTTGACTTATCGGTGGGATATAGAGAAGGTTGCATTTCGAATATGAGGGAACATTGTAACAGAAAACCATTGCACTCCCCCGCTCCGCCTGAGTAGGGCGCTGGTCGGGCCATGGGACTGGAAGGAAGGGCCGAAGAAGAAACTGTGGAGGCGGAAGTGCTCGGTGCTGGTGGTGCGTTGGAAAGTGGAGCTGGTGGCTGTAGAATCCGCTTCAACTGGTCCACCAGCTCTTGAAAGTGATCGGGGGTGCTCATGTTGTCGTCGTTATGGGTCCGGGCTTCTGTTATGAAGCGGACAGGAGACAGAGGTAAGGAAACGTTAGGGTGTTTATTAAATGACAACAAGGAGCACATGAAGGATAGCCAGGAGGATCAGGAATGATGTTGGGGTCTTTTCCTCCGTGGCTGGGTAACAGGAATACACGAGGATGGACAGCATACACCAGATACAGCTGACAGAGGATGACACAGACTTGGAAGGACTGGAAGACAGGACGATTCGGGAGGACCAGGAAGACTAGGAGGAATACAAAGAGAACAGGTAAGTAAAGCGTTTGTTTTAGCTGAGGATGACTACGCTGAGTGGTCGCTCAGTTGTCCGCTTTCGTCGAGACGAGCCCGGACAATGAGCGACTGGAGTGCTGTGCTTTTATCTGGTGCTCGTGAATGTGATGCAGCTGTGTGCTCATTAGAAGTCAGGTGATGGTGATCTTCGTGAGTGGGGATCGTGAGAGC
Source organism: Danio aesculapii (assembly GCF_903798145.1). Classification (NCBI taxonomy): domain Eukaryota; kingdom Metazoa; phylum Chordata; class Actinopteri; order Cypriniformes; family Danionidae; genus Danio; species Danio aesculapii. Next base: position 35,757,799 of record NC_079454.1, on the reverse strand, counting down.
CTGACCAATCCGTGACAAAAACACTTTTCTTTCGAAGTGCGTCTGCATGCATAATTTGGTATCTAAGAAGTGTGAGAAAGAGTACTGTACGTACTCCATTTTGCAACTGAAGTGTCCAACTTTCCACAATTACAGTCGAAGTAAGAATGATTAAACGCCCTGAATTATTAGCCCTCCTGTTTATTTTTTTCCCAATTTCTGTTAAACGGAGAGAAGATTTTTTCAACACATTTCTAAACATAAGTTTGAATAGCTCATTTCTAATAACTGATTTATTTTATCTTTGCCATGATGACAGTAAATAATATTTGACTAGATATTTTTCAAGACACTTCTATACAGCTTAAAGTGACATTTAAAGGCTTAATTAAGTTAATTAGGTTAGGGTAATTAGGCAAGTTATTGTATAAAGATGGTTTGTTCTGTAGAACAAAACAAAACTGCTTTTATTCTATCCAAAATAAAACAAATAATGATTTCAACTGTAGTTTTTGGTTAAATAAATGCATCATCTTGGTATTTAAAATACACACTTTATCAGAGGAATCACAATTTTGCACTAGTTATATTTTTTTAATGGACTGTGCATGCATCAATTTGGATGCACCATCTATTTTGAAAATTAACATATTAACATTAAAAAAAGTTGGCTTTAATATTTGTTTGTATTGTAGCAGTTTAATAAAAGCAATAAAATACTCAAGGCATGATATATAGTAAATAAAGCTGAAATAAGCTCACAGCTGAAATATAGCACAATGCAAATACAAGCCTTCAAGTTTGTCATACACTGTGGTTTATCCTTTTAGCAGTGTTAGACTATTGCATGTAACTTCTGCATGTCATAGATAGTTCAAATTGTTTTAAAGATACCAGTTGCATGGTTCCTGTACTCCACAAATTTCCTGTCCCTCCCCATAATGTCTAAACAGCTTAGTTTGCTCTCGGATCGAGTCATTGAGAACCTTTCCCAACAGCCTGCACAACATACAGTGCTAATGAGCTGACCAATTTACTTACTATCTCAATTAGGGAGTTCCTGTCTTATCAAATCCAGTACAGCACACAGTTGCCTCTGAAAAACGGAGGACTGAATTTTCCCTGAAGACATCGGTATATAGATTGAAAAGAGTTTGGGATTCCAGCATTTCAGCCATAAATATGAGTTTGTACAGCAGGCCTGCCAGCACAATGATATTCATCTGAGTGAATTATAGCAGGATATCTCTGCTGTTTGAGATAAGCCGTGCCGAGCTCTTCTTGGTTTACAGTGAACTCAGCGTTTTTCTGTAGCCTAGTTTACAGTGAACTCAGCAGTCGCTTTCCCTTATCTATTATTCATAACAGCTTCAATTATCAAAGTTCTTTAACAAGCAGAAGGATGTTTTGTGATGCTCTTTCAAGCAGCAAGCAGGGTAGAACAGGGATAATTGCTATGCTTTTAGCAATTGGCTTATTTATTCCAGTTATATTTCAGGGATATTAGCAGCTGTTAATTGTGACATTTATAACACAAGTCAATTAAACTACAAGGTCATAAAAAAACTGTTGTAACTTAATCATTATTATAACAATCAGTGAAAAGTTGCATAATGTGCACATACAACATATTATTATAAATAATAAATTGTTACATTAAATATTTCATTACATTTTTTCAAATTAAATATGGTGCTTTTGACACCTTTAAAGGAAATATATTATTGAACTATATGCAGTGAAGTTCTATGAAATAGAATTGAATATATATGAGCAATATCACACAAGCAGTGCGAGGTGGTGGGAGGTGTACGTTGGCTTGAGGCCGCAGGCCAAGTGCCTTAGTGTCCCACCAGTGCTGATATACAGCCATATCGCACTGCTACGAGTATGATATTGTGTTTATACAACAGTCGCCGGCATAATCATGTGTATAAAAAAAACAATCAAACACGGAGAGTCTCAAAAATCCTTTTGTACGAGGAACTACTTTCTTCCGCCATTCATTCACATCAGCTGCACAGAAGCTGCTGCTACTTCACAAATGTCACTTTAGAATTAAGCATTTATTAAGCACAAAACAAGTGATTTTGCTCACATTTTAAGATTATGAGGCTAAACGGCATGAAATGCCATCAGTCTACAGAAATATCCCAGTATTTCTCTGTTGCAACCAGAAGATCACAATAGTTAACCTCGAAAAAGCCAAAGCAAAGCAAATGCTACCAGATTACTATGATTACTATACTATACTATACCATACCAGATTACTGTAAATACAGCACCACAAAATTCAAATGCGAGAGATCGACTTAAAATGTCACTTACCTGTTCTATAACTTGATCGGCTGTAGTTTGAAATTTACAGAGTTTTTCTCTCTGAGGACTAATTATGTGGTCTCTGTAGCCATCTTGTGGTGGAACGTCAACTGTCAATTTATTTGCTCTGCTGATGGCCGCCAACATGCTGAATCTTAAAAATTATAAATACTTTTAAAAGGCACTATTCTTTTAAATAAGCTGCAGAGTTGCAATCTAGACAACTACTCACCTAAAAAAAGCTTCAAAAGTACATTATGTAGTCCAACAGCTGCAATATTTGTCAAACTGTATTGAGCTTATTCTTATTTCTCTGTTTTTCATGTGGGTGGAGTAATACACAAGGGTAAGGAGGCTGTATGAGTGCTGATATTGCAGAATAACCCACGGCTATCAGCCAATCAGATTCAAGACCAGACAGAGCTGTTGTGTGTGTGTATATATAATGCATTCTTAATTAATGTTCTTGCTATAGTAATTTTGCAAATAGCCCTATACCTACCCCACATTCTAGCCATGTATTAAGTACAAACATGTAAATACTTAATATAAGTTAAAGTATAGTAGTTAAATAAATAGTTGAAATTGTAACAAGGACACCTTAAAAGTTAGCTCTTGGGGCAAACTCTAGTTCATTCACAGTTTTCACTGTTGATAAATGAACACTGTCCCAGTTAATTAATTAAACTGTAAACCTTGTATTATTATTATGCAAATGAAGGTTTGTTTGTTTTTTTTGTTATAGATCATTAAGTTAATTTCTCTAATTCAGTTTTCCTTTTAGTTTATTTAATATTTGTTGTAAAAAACTTCCCCCTTTCTATGACTTCCCTCAGAATTCTTAAGTGAGGATGACCGGTTTCCACAAACAGTGAAAGAAATGTTCTTTTGGACAGAGGAGACAGACAGTTTGTTTATTTTAGCTCTTCTTCTGGTGTCTTTGGTTTTCCCTTCCTTTTCATTCCTGGGCCACAACCCGGACAATGCAGGAGGGTTACATCTTATTTGATTTAGTGCACTGGAGTCTTGTTACACCAAAAAAAAAACACACAACACACTCTAGACCTCAGGCTGAAATGATTAAGTTCCACACAGACCTGGTTTCTATTAACCCTCTTCAAGAGGGCAGTGGCACAAGTCTTAAGGGTGAAGTGAGCTACCTGAAGGCCAGCACACAGCGCTTGTGTCAACTAACAATATCTGCTTCTCTTCCAGCTTAAACTGAGAAAATACAAATAACTGAAATGCAAACCTAAAATTGCATTCATAACGCATGCATTCAGGTGTTAAAAAGCTAGTGTCAGTGATGATTTAAAGTGTGTTAAATGCTGTTGATTCATTCATTAAAATGCAATATTCATTTATTTTTTGCAAACAATAATTGTAATTCAGTTTGACAATAGTTTATATACAATACACACAGTTAATACATGTAATAATGTGCGTTTAATGGACAATAATGAGAAGAGAAAATGACAGGTGCTGATATGGAGTTGTTAGGTAGACCGTTAGTTGCCCTGCTGATTAGAGCATGTTGACATCCTTCAGTCAAACACACACACATAGGTCAGAGAGTCACAGGGTAGCACATTGTCCACAGTGACCCACTGCTGTAACATTTCAATTCAGACGCCGTTGGAGTCACTCAGGTCATAAACATCTACACTCCTCCTTTCAATGGAGCTCCAGTGCTTTTTGTCAGAGAGCTTCACTTTAAATATATAATAAAAGATCAAATAAATCACTGAATGGTGACATGGACAGCATTGTTTTAATGAATTTGTTACTCTCAACTCACCAAACCAATCTCTTAAACTGTTATAACAGATGGTCAAAGATGCAATGTTCATTTGTTTCCACTAGAGGGAGGCTTTATTAGAAGTATTGCTGATTTCTTTTTTCTTACACTTGATACTGCAGATTTTTGAACTCCACTCTATGGTTTTTAATTTATTTATTTATGGTAATTACTGATGTAACTTTTGAATGTACAGTATATCTTTGTGTTATATTTATATATTCGTTTAAAAGCCTGTAGAAAACCCAATAATATTTTGATAAATTACCACAGTTTATTTTACAATCATTTAAAATTTATGATGGCAGAACTGAATTTGCTGCAGTCATTATTTCTCCCGTGCCACATGATCATTTAGACATCATTATAGTATGCTGATTTGATTACCAAGAAACATTTATTTTTTTTATAATTATGTTTTAGGGGTTTTCACCTTTATTGATACGACAGTGGAGATTAACAGACGGGAAAATGTGGGGAGTAGAGATAGGAGAAGGATCGGCAAAGTACCTTGAGCCAGGAATTGAACTCAGGCCGCCGAGAGCACCTTGGTGATATGCGTTGACACAGTAACCAATAGGCAGTTGATGCAGACAACAAGAAACATTTCTTCTCAAATTTGATTACAGCTTTGTCGCTTAATACACTGTAAATAATGTTGGCTTCCACACAATCGATTTGTGTTGGGACAACATGAAGGAATTAAGTTAACTTATTAGTTGTTTAAAAATTTAACTGGTTTAAACATAAAACAATTAAGTCGTCCCCCCTAAAAATTAAGAATTGGTCTGTTTCAGTTCAATTTAAATAAGTAGTTTGAACAAACAGCAAATGTCATTTTTTTGACATATTTTTGTGGAAATTTATTAATCTATTCAAGATTATAAGACAATATATTTTTCCTGACACTTGTGATAAATGTAATAATTTCTTGCAGAATAAAAGTATTTATTTCTTACTGACCTCTGACTTTTGAAAGATAGTGTGCATATTTAAATTTGACACTTAAATAATGGATGTTATATATTTATATATTGACACTTAAATATATAAAACATAAAGCTGGAGTGCCGGGAAAAACCCTTAAAAAAACAGCTGTTAGATTACAGAAGTTTACTGTAAAATAACAGACGTTAAATGAAAGAAATTTACCGGAAATCTAAGTTTACTGAAATTTCTGTAATTTAACGTCTGTTATTTTACAGTGAATTTCTGTAATTTAACGTCCATTATTTCACGGTAAATTTCTGTAATTTAACATTCATTATTTTATGTAAAATTTCTGTAATTTAACATCCATTATTTAAAGGTAAATTTTTGTAATTTAACGGCTGTTATTTTACGTTTAAAACTGTAAAATAACATTATTAACTGTAAAATAACAGACGTTAAACTACAGAAATTTAGTGTAAAGTAATAAATTTTTAAGAAAGAAATTTAACGAAAATCGAAGTTTAAGGAAACTTCTGTAGTTTCAAATCCATTATTTTATCCATTTATTGTCCATTATTTTATGGTAAATTTTTGTAATTTAACGTCCATTATTTTACAGTAAATTTCTGTAAATTAATGTCCATTATTTTATGGTAAATTTCTGTAATTTAACGTCCATTATTTTACAGTAAATTTCTGTAACTTAATGTCCATTATTTTATGGTAAATTTCTGTAATTTAACGTCCATTATTTTACAGTAAATTTCTGTAAATTAACGTCCATTATGTTATGGTAAATTTCTGTAATTTAACATCCATCATTTTACGGTATGTTTCTGTAATTTAAAGGCCGTTATTTTGCTGTTAATTTCTGGCACCCCAGCTGCTGGAAAAAACGTAAAATAACGGCCGGTAAATTTACTGTAAAATAACAGATGTTAAATTACAGACATTTGCTGTCCATTATTTCACGGTAAGTTTCTGTAATATAACATCCATTATTTTTCTATAAGTTTCTGTAATTTAACGGCTGTTAGTTTGTGGTTTACCCCTAAGTAAATTTCTGTAATTTACCGTCCATTATTTTACGGTAAATTTCTGTAATTTAACATCCACCATTTTACAGTAAATTTCTGTAAATTAACGTCCATTATTTTACTGTTTATTTCCGGCACCCCAGCTGCTGGGAAAAAACGTAAAATAACAGAATATTTTTACAGTGTATATAATAAAAATATAAATCTGTATGTTATACCAATGTACATACATGTTTGTCCAGACGTTTGTGTCTACAGTGAGGTAGAGAGGAAAAAGGGGAATCTGTGATCCAAGCTGGCAGTGGCAGCATCCTGGCCTGTGCTGAACATGATGATGCCTGCAATCTGCAAATCTCCTGCCCGTCTGCTATCTGACATGAGACGCAATCTGCTGGATTACCCATCATCCTCTCTCACAAACTATTTTCAGTTCTGAGCATACTAAACAAAAAGCCTTTGACCAACTACAAAACAAAAGCACGATTTTAGCATCAGAATTTCACCCCTCTGAAAGTCTGAAAGAATCTGAAGGAACTTGAGGAGATCCTGCCCATAAACACTGCATTCTTCAGTGCAGTTCAATTCACCCATAAACTGTGACCTCCGGCAGTGACCCATCATAACTTAATTCCCATGAAGGCCGTTTTAATACACCTTTTTGTATTTTACCTGCTAAGGTCACTGACAGGAGGAAGTCATAATGAACATCTGGAAAAGGCATTGGGAGACTATACTACTAAGAATCCATGGCATTTCAATGTTTTGTATTTTTCAGAAATGACATTGGTCAGTGGAATCAGATGAGATATTTGACATAAAATGTTCTCTGTTGCTACAGAAATAATCTTCACGTCCACACAGGGAGAGAAGAAACTCCAAAGAATTTCACTTTCTCTGAGGTTAACCACTCATTAAGTGAAAGGATCGAGTTTAATATGACCTTTACAATCAAATTTTTCATTAAAATATTGGGTTTAACCGCAACTGAAACGGATAGCCTGATGTTTGTGTTGGCCCTGAAATTACCTTGGAGAACTTTCCGGTCGGTTTAATGATTTCAGACATTTAAAGCTCTGTAGCAAAGCTGCCATTAATTCAAAGCTGTCAACAATATCCAGACAGTTGTAGATGGTGAAAAACTGTGTCCATGACAACGAGCCTGAGACGATAGAAGGGAGCATCTGGCATGTCCACGGGTCCAAGAGTGGTTAAAAAGGGAGGATGAATGGGATGGATTTTAGAAAGTATAGTGTAAACATTCCTTAGAGTCCCAGAATTTGCTATAAGGTGCAACAGTTGGGTTCCAGAAGTAAAATCTCTATTCATTTTATCCTCAGAGGATCTCCGCTTTACATTTTACCAAAGACTACACTAGACATGTCACTTGTATTGTTTTGAATGGGGAAAAGTGTAACGATCAATATGGCTAATAAAGCCCGCTTTCTAGTACAGGAGCAAATCGTCGATCGCTATATGGCAAATAAATCTCGCCTTCTAGTACAAGAGCCAATCATCGATCGCAATAGACTGACAATACTCCAGGGAAAGGGCTTGGACCAGATGTGAGTTTCTGCAGATTTTGTGTGATTCAAACGTTTAAAAACGAAACGTATGAGACAGTTGTTATTTCGTTTTATTGGTGATTCCTAAAATAAAATTCAATCATAAGCTTGGCAAGTAGTTTTGGAGAATTTGATGTTTCCCTATTCAGACAGAATGCCGGAGCACACTGCCCGAGAGTTGTTTCAAAGATGGCTGCCAAGTGAAATTACTTGTCTTAAAGGCACTTTGGTTTTACTCCACTTTTTAAAGACTTTTGTGTGTGCCTACTTATGACTTACCGCTCTTTTTGTAAAGTTTTAAGTTTTTAGTTTTTTAGTTTAGTTTCAGTCTTTTTTACTAAATTTCTTTACATTTCTTTTTTACTATATTAAAATCAAATACTGAGATAAAAGTTTATATTTTGGATATAAACACAGATGTTTACAGAAACAATAAAATAAATCACCTTTAGAAAGTAACTCAACAGTTCAAATGAAGATGACGTCATTACGCCTGTGGCTGGAGATGAGCAGAATATGTAAATTAATTTGTTCTTCATTCAATTATTCAAGATATATTAAAAAAAACATTGTTTTTAGGTAATCAATGCTGTAAAAATGGGGTGTGGTGTCCAGATTATATGAGTATGTACAGTTGAGGTCAGAATTATTAGCCTCCTAATAAATACATTTTTATTTCTCTTTTAAATATTTCCCAAACGATGTTTATTATTCATTCATTCATTTTCGGCTTAGTCCCTTTATTAATCTGGGGTCGCCACAGCGGAATGAACCACCAACTTATCCAGAATATGTTTTACGCAGCGGATGCCCTTCCAGCCGCAACCCATCACTGGGAAACCCACACACACTCATTCGCAGACATGCATACACTATGGACAATTTAGCCTACCCAATTCACCTGTACCACATGTCCTCTGACTGTGGGAGGAAACCGGAGCACCCGGAGGAAACCCACACATGATGTTTTTCAGAGCAAGGAAATTTTCAGAGTAAGTCTGATAATATTTTTTCTTCGAGAGAAAGTCTTTTTTGTTTTATTTTGGCAAGAATAAAAGCAGTTATTAATTTTTATAAGCCATTTTTAGGTCAATGTTATTAGCCCCTTTAAGCTGATTATTTAGTTTTCTACAGAATAAACCATGGTTATACAATAACTTGCCTAATTACCCTATCCTGTCTAGTTAACCTAATTAACCTAGTTAAGCCTTTCAAAGTCACTTTAAGCTGTATTGAAGTGTCTTGAAAAACATCTAGTAAAAATATTATTTACTGTCATCATGGCAAAGATAAAAGAAATCAGTTATTAGAGATGAGTTATTAAAACTATTGTTCAGAAATCTGTTGAAAAAAAATCTTCTCTTCGTTAAACAGAAATTGGGGGAAAAAATAAACAATAATTTAGGGGAGCTAATAATTATGGCCTCAACTGTATAATTGTGAGAGTTTGAGTTTGCGGCTCCAACTCAAAATCCCTTCTGTAAAGTCTCAGGCTTCAAATGACATCATACGTAGGTCACACAGTGACAGTGGTCATATTTAGCGCATTTGGCTTCACTTGCATTTTTACATTGTATGCATAAAACAAGTGTTTTTTTTTTTCATAACACATTAATCTATTTGAATTACCGTTATTTTGATTTGTTTTCTGTTCAGAAGGATGAGTCATTATCTCTATTTGAGACAAAAATGGCAGTTTTCAGTGCAGCTCTAGACTAACTGTTTTGCATAAATGCCTGCGTAAAGATCAAAAGAAACAGGCGCATTTAGTATGCACTAAGATCTCTCGTTTTAATTACAAATCTCCAAGGAAATAAAAAATCCATTTCCTGCCCTTTAATCTCGTCCCATCAGTCTCTCTCTCTCTCTCTCTCTCTCTCTCTCTCTCTCTCTCGCTCTCTCTCTCTCTCTCTCTCTCTCTCTCTCTCTCTCTCTCTCTCTCCCTCTCTCTCTCTCTCGATGTCCACTGCTGTCCAGTGTCATTACATCACTGTTGTCATTCCTCTGATTAGAGATCTCAGCCTAAACACTGCAGCGAAAAGAAAGCTATAACCAGAGGAAATAAGCAGACTGTCAAAAATCTAACAAAAGCTGATTACACTTTTGAAGTGGGTCAGATAAATTCAATTTGGCCGACTATTAGAATCGTTTACTGCTGTTATAGATTTAAGGAAGTGATCTTATTGTTCAAGTAGAATCGATATCTGCGGATGAAGTCATCAGAAGGCTCAGGATGATGTCAGATTACATATTCGCAGCTCTGGCTTAGTGAGTCATGCTTTGTGTTGGAGGAAACCAGGAGATGTGTGCTACAAGCTTCTAAGATGAATATTGCATGTTACATGCCAAAAAAAGCAGGTTTAGTGAATGTGTGTGGTGCTGATATGGTGAGACTGCTTCCAGTAACTGTCTAATTTCTGTCACACCTCAGTGGGATTTAATTAGGATTCTTATTCATTATGCTTCAACAATTCCCTTCCCCTAAGATCAATACCAGCATCTGGGGACGCTGCAAAGTCACGTTTGGTACTTACGTCTCTGGGGCTTGGCTGATTTTGAAAAGGTATTCAATGTGGTCCAAATAGACCACTGGATTTGTCATTAATAAAATTATATATTTAATTAATTATCAGAAATCTGTTGAATTCTTTCACTATTTTAGTGCCGTAATGCTGACTAATGATTTAGCACAATTAGGGAATAAACAATAATTCAGTTGCATTAGTTGTTGAATAAAATAAAAGAATAACTACTGAATGTCTTATGTTGCATGGGTATGTTTTTGGGAATAGTCAAAAGGCACTGTATGGGTCAATATTATCATTTTTTTCATTTTATGCCAAAAATCATCAGGATATTGTTGGAAAAATAATAAATGAATGAATAAGAGAACCCAGTCCAGGAGACTCGAACAAGCTGAAACTTCTTTATTGAGACGTGTCGGTTAGTCTGCAGTGAAACAAGTCTTCAAGAAGTCCACGGGTCTGCACAGGTCTGCAGTCTGCGAGTTTTATCACACGTCTGATATTGAGTTTAAATGAGTCTTGTCTATAAATTGTTTCAGGAGAAGGGGAGTGGCTAGGTGGAGATGGCTAAACAAAGCATGTAAATGAATCCTGGGGTCAGCAAGGTCACCCGAAGAAAAAGCCACAGTTGTTAAGACTCTTCCAATAGCATTTGTATCACTTTGGCTTAGCCCGTGCTCAGGAAGCAAAAGGTTTAATGTCACACCCTAGCTAGAGTTTTGAATTAAATGAGCTATAATAAAAACCAAAGAATATAACTTTTCAGTTATATATAGATTGTTAATTAGGAACTAGATTATATAAATTTATATTCCAACAATATTAAGTAAAGATAATGTTCCACGAAGGCATGTTGTAACTTTCCTTCCATAAATATAATAAAACTTAATTTTTGATCAGTAGTAGGCATTGCTGAGAACTTAATTTTGGCAACTTTAAATTTGAATTTCTTAATTGGGTTTTTTTAACTCTCAGATCACAGATTTTCAAACAGTTGCATCTCTGCCAAAATATTGATCTATCCTAACAAAACCATACATCAGCTGGTAACACTTTAGAATGATGATGCATTAGTTAATGTTAGTTAATGCTATTGCTAATATGAACTAAGTATGAATTATCTTGTACAGCATTAATTATTAATAGTTCAACATTTACTGTGTTATTAAAATCCAGAGTGCTGTTATTATGTTAGATAATGCACTTTAGAGTTAACATGAACTTAAATAGCATAAACTAATGTTAACAACGATGAATTAATACCATAATAAATGTATTACTAATTGTTTGTTCATGTTAGAATACCTTAACTAACATTAACTAATGGACCATTATTTTAAATTATTCCTGAAAAGTGTACTTATTCAGCTTTTATGTGATGTATAAAACTTACAAAAAAAAAAAAAAATTATGACTGCTTTTGTGGTCCACAATGGAAACAAGCCCAGGGCTTTATTGTGTTTTTATCCTCGACAGTTTTTATTTCAAAATGTATGGGATACTTGTATTTTTGCACAGCTTGTCTAAAATCTGTCAAATAAAAATTCTATTCAATTCAGTCCAGGTCATTCATCCTTTTTTTTCGGGCTTAGTCCCTTTATTAATTCGGGGTCGCCATAGCAAAATGAACCGCCAACTTACCCAGCACATGTTTTACGCAGCGGATGCCCTTCCAGCTGCAACCCATCTCTGGGAAACATCCATACACACTCATCCACACTCATACACTATGGACAATTTAGCTTACCGAATTCACCTGTACCGCATGTGTTTGGATTGTGGGGGAAACCGGAGCACCCGGAGGAAACCCACACAAACGCAAGGAGAGCATGCAAACTCCACACAGAAACGCCAACTGACAGCACTACCTACTGTACCACTGCGTGGCCCTCAGTCCAGGTCACAAATGGTAAAACGAATCATCCTACAAATTAGCGAGTTTATAAAACATAATTACACTTTGTAATGTCAGGCAGCTAAAATAGCTTAAAACAAATCACACGGGAAGCCACTCCTTTAAAAACTGTCTACACATCCAGAATACACTGTAATTGCCATTACTGGCTACTGAAGGCTGTATTATTTCATCCAATCTCTTATACTGTGATGATGTCCCTCTCTCTTTCCAGGCAGTGTTAAGGTCATTAGATGATTAACTGTGGCTGACCAAAGATCTTTCCTGTTATCAGAACAATCCATCTGTATTGCATTGCTGCACAGTACTGAGACACAGCCCACACTTGAGTATCCTTCTCTAACGTACAACCTTCTAGCTTCCCGATATCCTTTAATTTTGTTTTCTCTTCCTCTGATGTTGTGCTGCAAGTGGACAGAGATCAGAGTGACATCATACAGGTTATGGTATGGAGTACTGTAGCAGTAAACGATGGGGCGGTGGCAGGGTTGCCAAGTCTGTGTAAACCGGATGATTTGTGAACTGTTTAAATATTTCACAAATTATGTTTACAGAGCAAGGAAATTTTCACAGTATGTCTGATAATATTTTTGGTCACACTTTATTTTGATGGTTTGTTTGTTGAATTAAGTTACATTGCCTCTACATGCCAACTACTTATTATTCGATTATAAGTAGACTATTAGGTTGTGGTTTGGGTTAGTGTAAGTTGACATGTACTTGCAAAGTTTCTTATAGTCAGTTAAATGTCTGTTGAAGAAGCAGTATCTACAGATATTAAGCAGACAGTCTACTAAAACTCAAATGGACCATCAAAATAAAGTGTTGCCATATTTTTTTCTTCTGGAGAAAGTCTTATTTGTTTTAATTCGGCTAGAATAAAAGTAGTTTTTATATTTTAAAAACCAATTTAAGGTCAAAATTATTAGCCCCTTTAAGCTATATATTTTTTTTCGACTGTCTACAGAACAAACCATCATTATACAATAACTTGCCTAATTACCCTAACCTGCCTAGTTAACCTAATTAACCTAGTTAAGTCTTTAAATGTTATGTTAAGCTGTATAAAAGGGTCTTGAAAAATATCTAGTCAAATATTATTTACTGTCATCATGGCAAAGAGATAAAATAAATCGGTTATTAGAAATTAGTTATTAAAACTATTATGTTTAAAAATGTGTTGAAAAAGTCTTCACTCCGTTAAACAGAAATTGGGGGGAAAAATATACAGGGGGGCTAATAATTTAGGGGGGCTAATTCTGACTTCAATTGTATATTAGGTTTGTGAGTGACAGATTTTTTATTTGAGGGGGGTATATGATCACTTGTTTTAGGCTGTTTGAGTGACCCATTGTTGTTATCCAGAACTGGCAACCCTGACTAGTGCATTACATAGCCTATAGGACAGACAAAGTTTATTACATTGGTTGTTTATGCACATGAAAATACAGAGGATTATAAAATAGAATGATGTGTAATCTAAATACTTTTTAAAATATTAATTTTTTCGTATTATATATTTTTGTATTTCTTTATAATAACCATACTTTCATGTAGGGAATAGAAGACAGAATAGAATATAAACTAGAATTAAACTATAACAGAATAGAAGAGAATGTAATAGAATAAAAATCAAATAGCCATAATTTTCCAAATAATTTGTCCAAAGTCAGGGGAATAAATATAAAAGAATAGAATAGAATGGAATGCCAATCCTTTCCCTAATCCACTTATTCACAGTTAGGGGAATAGAATAGAATAGAATAGAATAGAATAGAATAGAATAGAATAGAATAGAATAGAATAGAATAGAATAGAATATTCATCACTTTTCCAAGCTACTTATCCTCAAGTAGGATAATATAATATAATATAATATAATATAATATAATATAATATAATATAATATAATATAATATAATATAATATAATATAATATAAAATAATATAATATAATATAATATAATATAATATAATGTAATATATTAACATATAATATAATATAATATAATATAATATAATATAATATAATATAATATAATATAATATAAAATAATATAATATAATATAATATAATATAATATAATATAATGTAATATATTAACATATAATATAATATAATATAATATAATATAATATAATATAATATAATATAATATAATATAATATAATTTAATATAATGTAATTTAATATAATATATTAACATATAATATAATATAATATAATATAATATAATATAATATAATATAATATAATATAATATAATATAATATAATTTAATATAATGTAATTTAATATAATATATTAACATATAATATAATATAATATAATATAATATAATATAATATAATATAATATAATATAATATAATATAATATAAAATAATATAATATAATATAATATAATATAATATAATATAATATAATATAATGTAATATATTAACATATAATATAATGTAATGTAATATAATATAATATAATATAATATAATATAATATAATATAATATAATATAATATAATATAATATAATATAATATAATATAATATAATATAATGTAATGTAATTTAATATAATATATTAACATATAATATAATGTAAAGTAATATAATATAATATAATATAATGTAATGTAATGTAATATAATATACTGTAATATATAACAATCTGATTGAGAAAATGTTTTAATTTTTTCTTTTGCTGTATACTAGCTCTGACTAAGTTATCGTTCCATCATTTGTGATAGTAAAGTAATACGGCAAACCTTCAGTCTTTTATCAATGTTTTTGTCATCTCCAGTATATGCCGGAATACACCCATCCTCTGTTTTCCACGGACACCTGCAGTGAGGCTCAAAGAGTTAACAACACCCGTCCTTCAATGTGATGGAGAAACGCTGGCCCACCGTGCTCTGCTCCACCTCGTCCAATCACAGCCCTAGAAGATGATGTCATGCGGTAGGAGGGAGCTGCTGCTGATGCTGCTGAGCTCTTGTATCTGAGGAGCAGAGAAGAGGATACCAGGGAAAGAGAAAAAGAGAGAGAGAAAGGGGGGAGATCGGGACAACACCTCATCAAGGAGAAAAGGTAAGTGCGGGCATCACAAAATAAAAAAAAAGGTCACTGCATGTGCTCTGATGTTTTTATTGATTTAACTTGCATTGATAATTAAAACCAAAAAGCATATGTTTGAGATTAAACATACCGCAGCGGACATCTACAGGGAACTCTGTGTTCTTACAACATGCTGTGTCTGCCATCAATAATGTATGTAAAGCATCTTTTATGTGCAATAAAATGTTTGTTGCACATAAAAATATTAAAAGGACATTAATCTATGTGTTTAGATGTGCATCAGTGTATTAAAAGCTGACATAATTCTACTGCACTACAAGATTATGTCATTCAAACGCAAGAACAACGCTGTAAACAACCTTTCACACACACATACGCATTCGCTGCAGCATTTGTGATTGGTTTCAGAAGGATCTTGTAACTTATTATTGCTTAAATAGTCACTTAAGGGTGTATTTAACTTATGATTAGCCTCATATTATGTATATATGCCAAATGAGGTAATGGTTATTTAAAGGACTTACGTTTAATTTGAGAATATGGTGGTAGTATATTAAAAGTATATACCGATATCTACTTCTAGTACAGATAACATGCTGTAAATAAACAGTAAGTGATCACTGATCCAATTGCCATTGAGTCTGTATACAAAAGTAGTGTGTGCTGATCAGGGCAGGGCAATGCTTTTCGCTCAGTGGGGTCTCTCCACAGGGGTCCATGTCAGTTTTTCTTTATGATTATAGGTTGAGACAGACAGACATCAGCAGGTGATTGTCTTTAGCTTTTATTTCTCCCCAAGCTAAACAAAGCATCGGCCGTGCCCTTTCATTATGCTCTTATACCTGCTGTGAGATGGCATCAGGGCGGGCATCGGTTTGGGTGTTTAAAATCGCATGCAGTGTTTTCGTTTTAGGATTGGTGTAATTTTTCATGGATGCATTTGTTTTGTGTACTGATAAGAGGCAGCTTTCAGGGAGGGCAACAATACAGAGATTGTGCGTGACACTCCCTGCTGATCCTCATCTGAATTCATGCTCCTTTCTCTCTCTCCCCAAGTGTCCCGCCACAATACAACAAGCGTCTTTCAGAGTCATCTCAGCCACAATAGATGCATTTCAGATTTTTCTTTAAGAAGAATACTTAATTGCTGTATTAATATACAAAATTGTTTCAAAACATTTACAGATTGATTTAATAATGTGGTCAATTAGCTAAAAGCCCACACTCTTTCCTAATCATCTCTTGCTCTTTTTTTCTCTGAACAGGACAGAGTGAAGGCTTCTAAACTACACACAATCCTGCTTAAACATGACTTTGGCAGGTAAGATATAAAGTCAGCCCTGATACTCAAACTATTTATGTAGTCTTTTCACAGACATTTGTATCTGTTTTTTCTTAAATTTAATTAATCAGGATCAGTTAAATTCAATAATGTCGTAAATAATATTCAATCTCTTGCACATACTGATAATTTTCCATTATAAGACCTTAAAGGTCATGGTTCACCCAAAAATGAAAGTTTACTCACTATTTACTCTCCCTCAAGTGGTCCAAAAACTTTATTCTTTATAAAACTTTATTTTCTTTATTCTGTTAAAAAACAAAAGAAGATATTTTGGAGAAAGCTGAAAACCTGTAACCATTGACGTCCATAGAGGGTGCGAATTCCTGGGGGTTTGGGGCGGGATTGACCCCCTTAATTAATACTTGATCCTCTTGAAGGACATGAAAACAAGATTTATGGGGGGTCAGTTCTTTAATACTGAGAAATAGCTCGCTCTGATCTGTATTTTAAATAATAATGTTAATAATTAAAATAATAGATAATATAAATACACATTTGGCCACCCCTATTATGGTTCACACCATTGTGAATGCATAATTGCGCTAATCACCCTATGCAAGAAAGAAAATTCATTCAACAGTTTGAAACTGCAGATCTAGAGCACCGATAGACTTAGTAAGTGTTCACAAGACTGTTTTCTCATAAAATAGGATGCTGGTCAAATTAGATGCATAGTTTGTAGACCATTTTGAGGGATGTAAACAATAACAATGGTCCAAACCTATTTCCTGTTTTACATTTTTAATTTCTATGGCTTCAGAAAATCCAAAAAGGTCCATAGATTGATAAATAATGTTATGACAGCTGTTTTAACATTAAGATAGGATTGAATTGCTTCTAGATACAGTTAGGAAATAGTTTGACAACAAGCAGGAAATGTTCATGGGCCAATGACATCACCACATTAAAATGGTCTATAGTTTGACCTACAGTAACCTCTGAAATAGCCACTCAGAGGATTTTGTGGGTCAGAATACACTAATTATCCCTCAAAACACTGAAAACTTAAATATGTTTTATTAATAAATTAGATGTAATTTAAATAAATACATAAATGACTGAAGAATTTTTTACACAAACTAACATTATCAAGAAACTTTTTTTGCGGATTACTTTTAAATGCATATTTTTCTCCACCAAGCTGAATATGATTTTTTGATTCCTTTCATATTTATTTATTTATTTAATTTTTTTTTATTAACAAGAACCAGCATGTACAGTTTTCTTATACAACCAAATCACTTTACATTTCTTAA
Organism: Danio aesculapii; assembly: GCF_903798145.1. NCBI lineage: Eukaryota > Metazoa > Chordata > Actinopteri > Cypriniformes > Danionidae > Danio > Danio aesculapii. The sequence continues at coordinate 35,740,056 of NC_079454.1, read as the reverse complement.
CACGAATGGAATGAATAAGAAAAAAAGAAATTAAATAAAAAAAAAAAAAACACACACACACACACACACACACACACAGAGGAGAGGCTACATAATTATCAAATTACATACAAATATATTACACACATTTTTCCAATTTTAATTATTAACAAGAGTTATTAAATGCACTTTTACTACAGGAAATGCATATATACAAACATTTTTATGTAAAACTGTTAAAGGAGAAGCATACATAGACTGTTTTAATTTTCTATTTTAGACTTAGAAATCACTTTTATATACATTTGAATCTCTTTTTCTAGCACCATGAAGAAAGGTTTGCTTTTGGAAAACTTGAATTTATGTATAGGAAATTTACATAATAATTAAATACATTTATAATAAAACCAGCATCTTTTAAAGAGCAATCCTTAACATAATAACCCAAAATCACATATTTATAAGATAAGGAAAATTATTTAAAAATATTATGAGCAATAAAAGCTTCAACATTAATCCAAAAATAAATCCAATTTATTGGCAAGACCAAAACAAATGTGAAATAGTTTCATTAAAGCTTTCACAAAAACAGCATCAATATCAATTAAATTTTTTTGTAGAAATAATTTTGTAGGATAAACTCTATGAAATACTTTAAATTATATTTCTTTAGCGTTATTTGTAATAAATATATATATATATATATATATATATATATATATATATATATATATATATATATATATATATATATATATATATATATATTCATATTTATATCCGATACTCTCTTTACCTGACGTTTCTCTGCACAGCATATCGAGACAAGGTGAAGGAGCTCCCTCTAGTGTCACTTCTGTGCTCCTGCATCAACTCAAACCGTGCAGAAAACCCCACATACAAGGCCGAGGGTAAATAACACATTTCTCTGTGTTCATATTTCATAGACGTATCTCTAACACTACTGTGTAATGAGCATAAATATAATAATAACTATAATATAAATATAAATAATAACTGTGAATTATCCTAATTGAAGATGCGGTGGATCTCAACTGGTGTGTGATCAAAGAGATGGAGGTCATTGAGCTGAACAAGCGGACCTCGGGACAGGCTTTTGAGGTGATCCTGAAACCCCCTTCCTTTGATGTTGCGCCTGAGCTTAACACATCCATGCCCCAGCGTAAAGACCCGTCGCTGGAGGAGATCCAGAAGAAACTGGAAGCAGCCGAGGAGAGACGGAAGGTTGGACATTAAACACGTACAGTATATACACAACCTTCAATGTCTGATTCTGATGCTGAAATCGTACTCTTTTCTCTAGTTCCAGGAGGCCGAGATGTTGAAGCATCTTGCTGAGAAGAGAGAGCACGAGCGAGAGGTCATTCAGAAGGCCTTTGAGGAGAACAACAACTTCATTAAGAATGCTAAAGAAAAGCTGGAGCAGAGGATGGAGGCCAACAAAGAGAACCGCGAGGCTTTGCTTGCTGCCATGCTGGAGAGGCTACAGGAAAAGGTACAAACTGACTGACAGGGTGTAAAGAAATTGTTGTGTACATGTTTGCATTTTACTTATATTTGAAGAGTTCAGATGCAAAATCCTCTAAGTGCCATCTAAAATTTCTTTTAAAATGACGTGTCTGTGTGTAGGTTCAGAAATTTCATTTTTATGGCAAAGATTAGTTTCATCTTATTGTCTTTAAAGTGAAATATCTGATCATAACACAGGAAGTAGACATTTTCAGACAGCACTTAGAGGTTTATGCATATTTTCAGTGTAAATTTCAAAGTAAAACGTTATACTTAATGAGGTATTTTGTTAGAATATATGGAGCTACAGTATTACAATGTGTATTGACAACTTTCAATTGAATTTAGCCTAAAAATTACAATCAATTATGAAAGATAATATGGAAATCACAAAGTCACCATAGCTGCATTTGTTTGATTCAAACTTTAGTAAAAGCTCATCTTTTTTCTATATTTTTATTTCATGTAATATTTATTATGGGTGGTGCAGTAGGCAGCGCTGTTGCCTTACAGCAAGAAGGTTGCTGGTTCGAGTCACGGCTGGGTCAGTTGGTATTTCTGTGTGGAGTTTGCATGTTCTCCCCGCGTTGGCGTGGGTTTCCTCCGGGTGCTCCGGTTTCCCTCACAGTCCAAAGACATGTGCTATAGCTGAATTGGATAAGCTAAATTGTCTGTAGAGTATGTGTGTGAATGAGTGTGTATGGTTATTTCCCAGTGATGGGTTGCAGCTGGAAGGGCATCCGCTGTGTAAAACATGTGCTGGATAAGTTGGTGGTTCATTCCGCTGTGGCGACCCTTGAATAATAAAGAGACTAAGTCGAAAAGAAAATGAATGAACGAATGAATATTTATTATGCTTTTTTTATTTATTAAATCAATTTATTTCTGAAATTATTAATAATTTTATTACAAAACAACATGTATTTTTTTTTACAATTGTTCTACAATAAATATTATTAAAATAAAATATTAACTTTTCCAGTTTTTTTTACATTAACCATTTTAAACTCTCCCTCTCTCTGTTTATATATATATATGTATGTATATATATATATATATATATATATATATATATATATATATATATATATATATATATATATATATATATATATATATATATATATATGTATATATATATATATATATGTATATATATATATATATATATATATATATATATATATATATATATATATATATTTACACACACAGTTGAAGTCAGAATTATTAGCCCCCCTGTTTATTTTTTTTCCCCAATTTCTGTTTAACGGAGAGCAGATTTTTTTTTCCAGCACATTTCTAAACATAATAGTTTTAATAACTCATTTTTAATTACTGATTTATTTTATCTTTGCCATGATGACAGTAAATAATACTTGACTTGATATTTTCAAGACACTTCTATACAGCTTAAAGTGACACTTAAAGGTTAATTAGGTTAACTAAGGCAGGTTAGGGTAATTAGGCAAGTTATTGTACAGCGATAGTTTGATCTGTAGACTATCAAAAAAAATATAGCATAAAGGGGCTAATAATTTTGATCGGAAAATGGTTTTTAAAAAATTAAAAACTGCTTTTATTCTAGCTGAAATAAAACAAATAAGACTTTCTCCAGAAGAAAAAAATATCATCAGACATACTGTCAAAATTTCCGTGCTCTGTTAAACATAATTTGGGAAATAATTAAAAAAGAAAAAAAAATTAAAAGGGGGACTAATAATTCTGACTTCACCTGTATATATATATAGTAAAATATCTTTTTAAAAAGGACAGGTTTATATAATGAGTTTTTATTTCAAATGAAAATAAAAAATTGATAAATAATTTTTAAAAATAGAAAGAAAAAAAGTTGACAAAACTCCCCTAATTTTGGATGATTGCATATTCATTGAGTTCCTGGCCTTTGTGCATCTGAGTCCCTTCCTGGTCTAAATATAAAATGGCTATGAATATTGCATTAGTAGGGGTTGGATTGTTTTTCTACTTTGTTTATGCGGCTGCGTTTAGCTTCCCTCAGGCACCCTAATACATGCATGAACACAGGCTGAGGAAAGTTTCCTTTTCTGCGTCTCTTCAGGACAAACACGCAGAGGAGGTGAGGAAGAACAAAGAGCTGAAGGAGGAGGCCTGTCGGTAGAGGAGCGAGCGCTTCGGCTGATGAAAACCAAGCAAACGGTAGCCAATACATCTCAAAAAAGGGGGACTTATTGGATATTGATTACGACAATTTGCAACACACCAAGCTTTTGTGGGGTTTAACAACATCCGAACTACTTCATATTATTAAAAACAGGACAAATATTGTCCGGATGACAATGCAAGGTGCACTGAGAGGGTTATATGTCGCTTGATGGAGGACAAATGGTTGATTCAGAGAAGATATACGTTTATATGCGTATATATATTATACCAAACTGACCGGAGAGTAGGACAGGAAGTGAAATCATTGAAGAGATGCTTCAGATGAATGCATTAACATAAATCTTAAAATCATCTTTTACTAATGGCAATATCTTTACAGTCTAAATCTTAAAACACGTGCCATCTACTGTGACATTCTCTCATGCTTCTTTAACTATCTTTTTATATTAATATTCAGAGTTTCATGAAACCTGACGCATGCTTACTCAATAATCAGGCAATTAGTACAGTATCACATTCCCCGCTATGAGGATGTGAAAATGATCTATTTAATAATATATGAGAAGATGTTTGTAAATCTGAAAGCTCATATCCCTGTCACAAATGAAAAGTGGAGCACAGTGACACTTTAAGCACAACTCAGAAGCACATTTAGCTTTTTCATGCATAGCATTTGTATTATCAGTAGGAAAACACATAGCAGCATCTCGGAAATGAATGTATCAAGCTGTGAGGAAAAACAATAGATCCTGTTTGGATTTGGGAAGTGGTTTGGATGTGAATGGTGCACTTTGCTTTGGCATGACACTGAGCTTTATTCTGTTTATTTTACTCGTCGGAAACAAAGTTAAAGGAGTTTGATGTTGTACCTGCAGCGTCAAAAAAAAAAACGAGCCGTTGTTTGTGCAATGGTGACAAGTGATGTTAATCGACCAGTGAGAAAATGAAACGTCTATGCTTTCTGTGTTTGTAATTTCCCGATGACTAAATTCTCAAGTTAAACAGTTCAATAAACGCTTCTCTTAACTAAATCTAAAGTCTTTCTTTGCAGTGGGTTTGTTTATGGGTCAAAGATGTGAAAAATACGTGAAATACAACTTTCATTTTGTTTTTTGGTTGTTTTACGTACAAAATAACAAACATCAGACATTTTACCATGATATACACACACACACAACACCCACTCAAATGTCATTCAGAACAATAGTTCACAAATCAATAAAATGAAGCTTTTATTTTGAGTAAAACATGGATACTTTCATAAAAACGGCTGAGCTTTTCTAAATAAGATGCTAAAATGGCTATCTAGTCGACAAAATCATTACCCTGCTTTATGAAACTTGTACTTTAGATTGAATTACAAACTTTCAGTGGGCCACTTCGTAAAATGTTATGTTAATCTCAATTATTCATAACATCTACTGATTAATACCTTATTTGTTTGGCATTTAACTGAAATACATGTGTTTTAATTTGGGTTACAACACAATGAAGACATGATCTTCAGGGCATTACAATAATATCAATAACATGTTGCAATAATGTATATACACAGTGCCTATAGAAAATCACCATAGCCTGTCTATAAATCTATATCTTTACTCACGTTTCACCCTGAAAAAGACCTTTGGGATTAAGTTGTTGAAAGGCACAGGTTAGGGAAGGCTGTAAAACATTTCAAAGGCTAGAAAAGTTATTTGGAATGTAATTCGATTGCAGGCTTATATATAGATATAATTATATCTATATATAATTATATATAGATATAATTATAAAGTAATTATATCTATAGGTGCTGTATATTTTTTATTAATTGATATAATAAATACAAAGTAATGTACAACGCCCTAATTAATGCAAAGCTCATCTAAAGAATACAGAACTATACCTATAAGCAGATTAATAATACACTGTCAAACCCAACAGTCAACTTTATCAAATGAAATGAGTGTAGTTACCTCAAAAATGACAGAAAGTTAATTCTACTCATTTGAAAAGAGTTTTGAATTCAGTGTTGAAGGTAATGAGTTAATTAAATACCTCATTACTTCAACTTAAATGGGGTAAGTTCACTGTACCCATATAGATTGCCTCAAATGGTTTGTAGCAAACAGTTTGAGTTGCCTTATCTTAATGGGTTTTAAAGTACTCAGTTGGTTTGGGTTCTCTTCATTTATTGATAAATAATAACTCTGCTCAAATTGCTTTATTTATTCAATTGGATGAAGTTCACAGTCCTCATTAGGATTAGTTTTTGATCTTAAATGGTTAGTTGCAATCGGTTTCTTCAAATGGTTTGAGTTACCTTAACTTTTTGGGTTTTACAGTGTACAATATAGCAGTATGTGATAAGAAGCACACTGTACGAACTAGTTTTGAGGCAAAACAATTGGTAGAACACATGTACAGCCAACACTAACTATTTTCGTCTCCAGTTTCAGGGCATAAAGTGTTGCGTTTCTGTTCTTCACTCTTCTCAGGACGTTGATCTGGTAGTAAATGGGTTTGGACTCCAGTCCCAGGTCCTCCTCACCGTCTTTTGTTAAACAGCCCCTTTTTTCACATTTTGCCTCTGAGATTATTGATGGGATTCGTGAATCATCTGTGGAAGTTCTGAAAATAAAAAAAATCACAAAACAGCCTTTAATTACATTCAATCACTAGCTACCTTTAAAAGATATTGTAGGTCATAAACAATGTACATTTTTCAAAACGTTTTCACTCATAAATTGCTTGAATTTATTTTAATTTACAATCTAAAAACTGCTGGGTTGTTTTTAACAAACACTGGGTCAAATATGAACAAATACAACCATTAGATTAAAAAGTGTCATTGTATGTCTAAATTTTACTTAAAAATACACCCAAAATTGTGTTTGTCCATTTTTCACTCAACAATGGGTTAAAACAACTTAATCAGTGCATTAATATTACATTACGAATATATTCAAATAGTATTTTTCTTGTATTTTCAATCATTATTATTTACAACTTAAATATAGAAATAAAACTTAAATCCCAGATTTTCATTTTTTTTTAATCACAATAGCTCTCCATTTCACACATGTATTTGAAGATTAAATGAACGAGATTAATATAGGACTCACGTGTATGTCCAAGGCGACAGAGATCTGTCTGGAGACAGAGTGTCAGTCATTTTAATGTTCAGTGTTGAGTTAAGAATGACCCAAGTCTTTTTTTGACTTCTTGATTTACATCCAGCACCAGAACACTTGGGATATCTTTTTCTCTTAGTCTTTTTCTCAGAAGCAGCAGCATCTAACAAAAGCATGAGCACATACAGCAGCAGCACAGCTCTGAAACCCTGACAAGACCAAAACAAAGACTTCATGAGGGTTAAACTCGAAAAACATCCAAAAAACCTCATTTGTTTGAGCCATTAAGATGATACAATCTTAAAGGATTTCCTTAGACAGCTTCTGACAGTGAAATCCCAGCAAATTAAATTGACAAAAGTCATTTTAAGTACACGGAAAGAATAATAAAAATAGAGTATATCAGCTTTATTGTTTCAAATAACTTTTTGTGAAAATAAAATGTCAAATTTGGTCAATCTCTATTCTGTCAGTATCTCATTAAGATATATAAAAGAGCACTGGATCGATTTTAAATTGTCATATATGTTTTAAGTTGGCATAGTTGCTGACAAAAGGATGAAACTTACAAAAGTTGAGCTAACTTGACATTTTAAAGCAACCGGCTGCAAAGAAATTCCGATTTTATTAAGCTTCAATGGTTGAAGTTGTGCCAAATTATTTTTTTTAAGTTGACTGAAAAGGCTGGTTTAAGTCAAGTTTAGTTTACTGAATAATGTTCAACCATCATATTCAACCAATGAATCTTAATAAACTCAAAATGTCTTTGCAGCCAGTTGCTTTAAAATTGTAATTTAACTTTAAATTTTTTACAGTGGTAAACGCTGAAGTGAAGAAATCAAAATTCAAAGATTTCTCAACTGAATTTTTTACATTCATTGAACAAACATTTCCAAACATGCAGTTAAATCATTTGTATGAGTAAATTCTACTCAAAATATGTCCACCTAACTTTTTTGTCCACCTTAACAATTTTAAGCTAAGAGTTAACAATATGTAAGTTGGATTTTTTACAGTGAAGATAGTGGCAAAGTATATATTTTAACATGTCATCATGTTGCATGGTGAAAATATATCATATATCAAATAATATTATAAACAACAAAATAAACAGGAGACATTCAAGTAGAAAAGAATAAAGGTATTGTATGTTTTCTTATGTTAAAATAAATCTTCATAATAAATGATGCAGATCTGCACCTGATGGCTTTTTTCCTGTCATGAGAGTTCAAAAAGGAAAAAAAACATTACATTTAACAAAATCCTAAATAAATCAATAGAAACTTACCCGTGAGAGCCGCATCTCCACCGTCAGTTTGCTGAGCTCTGCGTCTGTTTATATGAGCTGATGAGAAACTCTTCAGCTTCCTGATCTTGATGTAGAAACTGTCACGTAGAGACTGTTGTCTGAGATCACTCAACTGACAATGAAGACCAACCTGCAAATTCGTTCATAATTATTTTCCCTCAAACAATCAATATATAAATAATGGCATTAGGATTCAGTCCATATATATATATATATATATATATATATACACACACACATACTTCAGCTTTTGTGTCTTCCAGGGTAAAAATTTCACCCTTGTGTGTTTAACACTTAACTGCACTCTCCCACATTGACACGTTTCACCCACATACACATCAGCAGACGTCTGATTCACATCTTCATGCACTGAGATGCACTTTATATGGGTCACCTGCTTCTACAGGATATGTTCACAGCTTCTGAAAGACGTTTTACTGATAATATGAGACAGTCACCCACAAATCACATTGATTATCCCCATGCACATTAAAAACTTAGCACCCTAAGCCAAGTCTTTCTAGCTGATCTTGAAGCGTAAGTAGCAAAAGGCTCTTAAAAAAATAAAGGCTCTTTATTGGTATTGATGGTTCCATGAAGAGCTTTAAAGACAGTTCACCCAAAAATTGAATATCAAATACTTATTTACTCTCACTCAAATGGTTCCAAACCTTTCAGAGTTTCTTTTTTCAGTCAAGAAACACAAAAGAAGATTTAAAAAAAATGTTTTACATTACAAAAATATACATAAAGGACAACATAAACATGTAACAATAAGCACTGAAAAGGATTTGTGCCACACAAAAAAATAATTAATTAATTACTTAAATAAAAAAACACTAGTGCAATCTTACATGCAGAAAATACAGGTCTGCAATGTGCTGACTAGAACTAGTAAGCTGGGAGTTGGGGGGTGGTGACACAATCAGAAGGAACAGGGTCAAGCTGAAGATTTTGTACATGTTTGCGAAGGGTTTCCCACAGTTTAATGAAAATAGTGCTAGGTCAGTAAAAAAAAGAGGATACTTTGAAGAATGTTGTTAACCGGTACCCACTGACATCCATGGTAGAAAAAAATACTATGGAATCAGTGGCTACCGGGTTCCAGCATTCGTCAGATTATCACTAATAACTACTCAACTATGAAAGGTTTGAGTGGTGAGTAAGGAAAAATTACTACGCCTTTTACTTATATAGCCATGGAATGTCATAAATCTTAAAAATATGGGGTCCACATTTTAAAATATTTTCTGGGAAAAAGTGTGTGTGTGTGTGTGTGTGTGTACGTGCGTGCGTGCATGCGTGCGTGTGTGTGTGTGTGTGTGTGTGTGTGTGTGAAAAACATTTTATTATTCTAAAGAAAAAAGTATATCGTATGTCAATATATCGTTTCAACATCGATATGGCATCGCAAGAATATGCAATGTTGAGTCTGGATTATAGTTGATCATTTTGCAAGTGTGTTTTGAGCCCTGTGACTGTGTGAGGGTTTTAAAAGCATTCAGGCATAAGAAAATGTACCATTTGTTACTTTGAACAATTAATAACAATTTTTTTATGGAATTGTTTATAAAAACGAAGGCTATATGCAGTATTATTTTACATTTGATAATTCAACTACTGTACACCTGAATACATTTCGACTTTTTGGAAAACAATAAAACACCGTATATTTAATTAGCATATTTTTCTTTATTTTCTTTTATATATATATCTATGCTTGTAGATTGTTTATTATACAAATGTTGTGCTCATTAATGTAAATATTATGTTTATTATACAAGACTGTTCAAATTATATATGCACTCCCTACAGAATCTTACCAATGTATCTAAAATTATAGATTTTTTACAGACATTTATTCAACTCATCTAGTGAAATTGTATTCATTTCGCAATACATATTGCAGAATAGAAAATATCCGACCATCCGACACGCTAATCTAACTGAAAATAGTGCTTAAAATGTCTAAACCTACATTCAGTATTTAAATCTCCTAATTAAATAGAAAAGTGAGGTGAATAACTGTCTTTTAAGAAAAAAGAAGCACCCCTTTCACCAGGCTGGCTACGGTCCTGTAATAAATGTATTGCTCATTGCATCATCACAAAACATCATAATATGTATTGCTTGTTCATGTTAGTAAAAGCATTACTGACATTATACAACCTTATTGTAAAGTGTTAGCATTAATGTTTTAAGAATTACTTCATGTTAGATATTTCATTAGCCAACAATCAGTGAAACCATTGGCAATTCAGAGTTCAGTTTGTCGCAGGTACAAACTTGTAGCACTGCACAATGCTCGTTCTCCCCCTTTATTTCAGTAGGTATTGAGGTCACTGAAGTGCTGACTGAGTTCTTGAAACAGCAAAAAATAAACACGGCCACAAGCAGATGGTAAAGTCATTACAAGAAATGACATCACATGTGATGATTAAAACAACGACGCTGTTACGGTAGCAGAGCAACAGAGGCAAATGCAGAAAGACATGATTTACTATAAATATGCCTCAAAACCATCTTTCTGACGTGCTCTGTGGAAGATTGGGTCTATAAAAGGATAGTTCACCCAAAAATTTAAATTCTGTCATTTATCCACCTTTGCTCTGTTTGAGTTATTTAATTCTGTTGCACACAAAGCAAGCTGAAAACCTGTAACCATTGACGTCCGTAGTAGGAAAAATCAATACTATGGAAGTCAATGGTGTTCAACATTGTAAAGAAACTCATAAAGACCTGGAACAACTTGAGGGAGAGTAAATAAGAGAGGAGAGTGGGAACAGTCGCAACGCTTTTTGCATTTCCTTCAGTTTTTTTGTTGTTGTTTTTTTAACTTTTTTTGTGGAAACCCCCAATTTTAATATGATAAACCCACATCTAACAGACATCCCCCCACATTGCTATAATATCTGTACATGTGATAATTTATTCAGGATTTAAACTCGAGCAGACAAAGTCAAACGTTGCAACTGACCCCGAGTTCGGGGATGGTTGCAACAACAGGGACAGTTGCAATATTCATTCAAATGTAACAAGAAAAAAGATCTAAAACAACATGTTGGATTTTATTTATTTTTTGTAAACAGACTAATTGTAAACAGGTTAAAATGTTAAATTACATGAATTTGCCAAAAAAATACAAAATATTAAAAGAACAAGCAACAACCATGTTTTGGTCAATCATCAGATCTACAAAAAATCTGAACAAGCAATATTTTTACTGACAATCTAGACTGAACATTTACTACACTCTCAGAAAAAATAGTACAATGTTGTATCAAAGGAAACCCTTGTCACTGGGGCAGTATCTTTTTCATGGGACAGAATTGTACATTAAGACAAAGAAACTAATTTGTACCATTGCAGTTTGTGCCTTTAAGGACATGATTTGTACCATGGAAAAACAAAATGTACCTTTGGTTTTTAAAACCTGCAGATACAAAATTGTACCTTCATCAAAGGTACAAATCTGATCCATGAAGGTACCACTACAGTGACAAGACACTGTACTTTAACAGTGTCAAATGTGTTCCTTCAAGAACTATTTAAAGACATTTTTTGATACTGTATTTCAAAAATGTGTCAATTATTTTCAGTAAATATAAAACATCAAATACAGTTTTAAGCCATGATTTTTTAAAATGTTTCTTTTTGTGTAAATGCACCTATATTACAATAAAGAATTAAAAGTTCTTTAGCAAATCAAAAGATCTATTTTTTGCTAAACATTACAAAACACTTTTCACAAAAATGTTACAGCAGTACATTCTCCCGTGTACAATATAAAACATTTTTTCTCCAATTGTCTCAATACCTTTGTAATCATTTAAAAGTACATTTAATTTACTTAATTGTAAAATAGAAATAGAAGTATGCAAAATTATTGTAACGACATGTGCACAATGTTTGATTAGTTTTACAATACTAAAATGTCTGCATGAACACTTTGCATATGCAGGACTTTTGCCAGCTCACGTGTGTGGTGGAAAGCAAATGCCAAAAGGAGCAGATATCAATAATGAAACTGTTTTTCAAAAGAAGCTTACCAAATGTTTATTAAAATGCCTTAAATGTTTAGTTTACAATACCTATAGTTTTGTTTTACTCAATTCAATTCAATTCACCTTTATTTGTATAGCGCTTTTACAATGTAGATTGTGTCAAAGCAGGTTCACATAAAAGGTCACAGTAAATTGGAAGTGTAGTTCAGTTTGTAGTGTATAAGTTCAGTTCAGTTTAGCTCAGTTCAGTGTGGTTTAATAATCACTACTGAGAGTCCAAACACTGAAGAGCAAATCCAACGTTGCGTAGCTCTACCGATCCCAAACCATGCAAGCTAGAGGCGACAGCGGCGAGAGGGAAAAAAACTTCACCAGTTGGCGAAAGTCAATGAAAAAAAACCTCAAGAAAGACCAGGCTCAGTTGGGCACGACCATTTTAATTTCTCCGCTGGCCAAATGTCTTGTGCAGAGCTGCAGTCTCAGTGGCGGAGGCTGGAAGCTGGCCTCAGCGAAGACTCGTCTGTTCCTGGAGCGTCACAGGAATCAGTCTCATGTTCTCCACTCCTCCATGACCACCACAGCAGCTGCTCAGGATACGGCCTGGTCCAGGATATGGAAACCTTGAGATCATCTCGCCGTTGGTCTTTAAGTGAATCAGTGACTCTGCATAGTATAAGGGCCTCGGGAAGAGTATCCCCAGATGGAAATGGAGAATAAAGAGAATAAATAGCGTAGCTGCTGTTCATAGTATACATAAACAAGATGCAGAAACCTGTGAGCACATTCATGTATCATACTGCTAAGTGATGCTCTGAGTGTATGCTTTACTGAACAGATAGGTCTTTAATCTAATTTTGAATTGGGAGTGTGTCTTAGCCTCGGACATTATCAGGAAGGCTATTCCAGATTTTAGGAGCTATAAATGAGAAGGCTCAACTTCCTTTACTCGACTTTGCTATTCTAGGTACTACCAGAAGCCCTAAGTTTTGAGATCTTAAAGAGCGAGTTGGATTGTAGCGAGACAGAAGGTTGGTTAGATAAACAGGAGCTAGATTATTTAAAGCTTTATATGTAAGAAGCAATATTTTAAATTCAATACGAAACTTAACAGGCAGCCAGTGTAAGGAGGATAAAATTGGGGAGATATGATCATATTTTCTAGACCTTGTAAGAACTCTGGCAGCTGCATTTTGTACTAGCTGAAGTTTGTTAATAGAGGATGCTGGACAGCCAGCAAACAGTGCATTACAGTAGTTCAGCCTAGAAGTCATAAAAGCATGGACTAGCTTTTCTGCATCTGAGATGGATAGCATACACTGAAAAAAATTATTCAAAGATGATTCCTTGGATTTACTCAATTTAAACTAACAATTTAAGTTGAACATTGCTCAATTTAATTTGCTTGTTTAAATTCAACACAAATAAATAGTTTGCAACAGTTTTGCATGCAACACTTTTAACTTAGCGATATTTCTCAGATGAAAGAAAGCAGGTTTTGTGACGTGGGATATATGATTTTCAAAAGTGAAGTTGCTGTCTAATATGACACCCAGATCTTTTATAGTAGAGCTAACGCTAACTTTGTATCCCTCTAATTGTAGGTCGAGTTGTGAGATCTGCTGTGTACAGGATTTAGGCCCAATAAGTAATAATTCTGTTTTGTCTGAGTTTAAGAGAAGAAAATTGTTTGTCATCCAGTCTTTAACATCTTTAATACACTCAGTTAGCTTAGACAGTTCAGACGTCTCATCAGGTTTAGTTGAAATATATAATTGAGTATCATCTGCACAGCAGTGAATGCTGATCCCATGTCAAAGCTGATCCATTTTACCAGTTGTTTTGTTTTCTAGACTTAATAATTAATGTTTGAGTTTCTTTAAACATCTGTTTTTAAATGATGATTTATGTTTTATTCATAAATCACTTTGTCTTTCCAGTAAAATTTAATTTCATAGATGTTGCAATAAAGCAGTTGTCCAACACTTAAGTACCTTTTTATAAGAACAATTGTGTACCTTTATTTTAATTGTACCATAAAAAGTACAGACAGTATCACAAGAGGTCTTTTCTGCTTTTTCTTCCTTAAGAAACTTTATTTGTACCACAGTATACATTTTTTTCAGAGAGTGTAAACTACTTTTTTGAACTTGAATGAAATCATTAATAAAAGAATTCTTTTTTTTATTATTTAAATTTCATTGAAACTGTAATAAAATACTAATTGTACATTGTTAATATGACAAGCATTAAAATCAATTGTGTAATTGTAACAGCATGTTGCAACTGTTTCAACTCTGTCAACCCTGATTAAACTTTCTATGCTAGGGAGATACAATAGCTTTAACACTTCATTGCTATTCCTATTTGAAACCAGGTATTGCAAACAGTGATTTAAATAATATGAATGAATAATGTTTAACTAAAACAGATTAGACAGTATGACACTTTTCTGAACATTAAAAAAAAATCTTTTTTTTTTTTTTTTACCTATAAATGAGTTTCATACTGAAGGAATGGTCACATGGCTGATTTCTCCCAGATTGAAGGAGGGTCTAACTGAGAATATGTAGTATGCATATTATCACTCTAGCTCATTCCTGATACTCTTGTTTCAACTGTCCCATGTTGCAACCACCTCCACTTTATTTCTAAATTTACATTTTTGGTGAGCTATCTAGGCTATCTCTATAAATACTTGACACAGAATTTCGTGGAAAATAAGAATGAATATTTTCCATCTGTTTCACATCAATGATTATAAAAGCTCCTCCATCTCCCACACAAAACATTAAAGTTTCGATCACCGGTTTTGAAGACGCTGAAGAGCAGCAAGATAAGTTGAAAGCTTTATTCAAGCGAGTAGTTGCACTTTTGCATTTAAATGGATATATTTGCTCTACATCTGCGAGGTGGTGACAGTCATATGAGTAGAGACAGACTCCGGCCACATCACACAATGAAAGAAAACAGTAGCTCAGATGACTGCCAATGCACAACAGCCTTGAGGTTATGCGGCTTTCTGGTGTTAGGTAAATGTGCAGAGATTTATCAGACGCTAGATAAGGATCATTAGTCATCTTGTATGTTATAGTCATATATGAAGTTGTTTCAGTTAGATAAAAATAAATCCATAAAAAATGTGTTAGCCTACTTGAAAATAAATACCCTAACTTGAATTCTTGTTGCCTTTTCGTTTTGCTTACAATTAAATTAATAATAAATGAATATGGCAAAAATTATAAAATGCTGCATTGAAATTTTAACTATGTGGTTTTTTAATGGTATTAAAATGTTCAGTAATAATTTACAGTAAGGTTGTAATAGGTCAGTGGTAGGGAACATGTGGCTCTTTGACCAAAAATATGTGGCTCTACAGCTGTCTCCCTTAAATAATTATTTAGTTTAAAAAATTACATCATTAGAAATCAGTTTCCTATTGAAAATACAATTACAATTCCCTTTTCATTGTATTTTTACAGAAAAATGAATAAAAACTTAGCTTACAATAAAAGGACCTTTCAAGCAATGCATGCGTGTAGTGCTGTGAATAAACTTTAATCGTGACACCAATAAAGGGCAAACTTTATCATAGAAATAGAAGTCATTTGCCCTTTATTTTCTCAATAATAGTAAAATATATTTTTTGTTCTTTAAAACTAGCCAAAATTAATATATGTTCTTTAAAACTAGCCAAAATTAATATATTAATATATGTTCTTTAAAACTAGCCAAAATTAATATAACAATATATGTTCTTTAAAACTAGCCAAAATTAATATATGTTCTTTAAAACTAGCCAAAATTAATATATTAATATATGTTCTTTAAAACTAGCCAAAATTAATATAATAATATATGTTCTTTAAAACTAGCCAAAATTAATATACTAATATATGTTCTTTAAAACTAGCCAAAATTAATATATGTTTTTTAAAACTAGCCAAAATTAATATATGTTCTTTAAAACTAGCCAAAATTAATATAATAATATATGTTCTTTAAAACTAGCCAAAATTAATATAATAATATATGTTCTTTAAAACTAGCCAAAATTAATATACTAATATATGTTCTTTAAAACTAGCCAAAATTAATATAACGATATATGTTCTTTAAAACTAGCCAAAATTAATATACTAATATATGTTCTTTAAAACTAGCCAAAATTAATATATGTTCTTTAAAACTAGCCAAAATTAATATAATAATATATGTTCTTTAAAACTAGCCAAAATTAATATAACAATATATGTTCTTTAAAACTAGCCAAAATTATTGCTGCATACTTTATTTTCTATTATATGAAGTAACTGTGTAATGTTTATAATGGTAAAATGTTTGTTTATTTTAAATTGTTGCTTTTCAGTAAAAAAAGTTTATTTACCAGAATGTAAATAAATTGTCCTTTCTTCATTCGTGGGCTTGCTCAACATGTAATGCTTCATATTTGTTTATTTTTGAGTTGTGCATGAACATAAATAAAGGTTTTGTTTAAACCTGTATTATATATAGTAGTATACATTGGGGTGTATATATACGCCTCTTTAAAAAAATGCCTTTGCCAAAAATATCAGAAATGGCTCTTTTTGAGTCTTGATGCATTTAACATTATTATAAAATGAACAATACATTTATTACAGTATTTATTCATGTTAGTTAACGTTAATGAAAATAGTTGTTCATTGTTACTTTCATGTTAACTTACGGTGCAATAACTAATATTGGCATGAACTTGAATGTTAAAAAAGCGTTAGTAAATGTTAGTAATTGTAAAACTATGATTAAACTATGATTAAGAAATGCTATGCAGGTATTGTTCATATTTAGTTTACGTTAACAATGAAATCTTATTGTAAAGTGTGACCAAATATTTAAAAAATCAAGCCTATTACGTTACTTGAAATGATATAAACATCCAAATGTTACCAGTGTAGCGTTCATGTTTTCATATAGTTTGGCTTCATAGTAGAAATTAAGTATGAAATTGAAATAAAAACAGAAAACTTGACATCTGAAAAATAAAATAATAGAAATGGCAAAAAAGTACAACTTTAAAATGAAAACAGCTAAATAAATAAAACTATAATAGTACATTTGTTTTTAAATTGTATATCAGTTGAATAATCAAGCTGCTATAAGAAATTAGTAAACAAATAGATACTCTTCACCCCTTCTCATTTTTGATAATTTTATTGATAAAGGCAACAGACTAGACAAGAAATATTGCATTAAGTACAGAAAACAAATCTTGACCATTATCATTTTTCTGAATTTGTATTTTTTTCTTAGTTTGAAACATCTGTATTTAAAAAACATCTGTATTTACAAGCCATTAATAAAACAAATCAACAAACAAGCCATTTAATGAAGGGAGAAATAAAACCAGAGAAAGCTCATTTGTGTAGAACATAAGCCAAGTTTGAGCATGTTGAGAAACATGAAACAAGCCTGTTATAGAAATAAAAATCATTTCTTGGCAAAAATACAACCTAGTTATTTTTTAATGGCATGCCACTATACACATCAATATATGAGCATGTGAAAAACAATAGACAGCAAACAATTTACTGACAATGTTGGAGAGAGTTAGTTTTAGAAATGCTTGCAAGAATATGGTAATGAACAGAGCAAACATATTGCAGATCTTCTGAAATAGATGAATGCAAGAACAGAAGGATCACTAATATTGTCCAGAAAAGATGTTTAAATCAGGAAGACGATGTCATCAGCCAGCATGACCTGGTTGTCGTCCTGCATGCGAGCGAGACCAGCCCGGACATCAGTTTCGTTAAACGCTGATGGGCAAGACTTGTTGATGCTTTCCATCAGAGCAGTCAAACCCACAGACTGAGCGTGAGAAGAGCGGAAAACCTCCAGCAGAGCCGCTTTAAACTCCTTTAACCTACAGCAAACACACATTTTAGACTTACAGCAACTCAAACACTCAGCGGTTTCTCTTATTATTAAGAAACAATAGTTTAAACCAAGTCAGCGGTCCTCTGAAAACGACAACAATAAATAAAACCAAAAATCCTGAAAGCTTACCTGTCCACAGACAACTCCGTGTGGCCGTTCTGATCAGGCTCTTCATCACCCTGCCTTGCAGGAGCCGGAGACTGAACTGAGAAAAACACACAAATAAATATTAGGATACAAATCAATATTCTCAATATTTCAACTATTTCTTATTTATGTTTTAAACAAATAATGATTTGGTGTTTATTTACAGTATGATTTAATATTGCGATCTAGGTGCAGGTGAATGGGGAAAAAAATACAATGAACAATTACAATCAAATATGATTATTTAATTACAATCTAAATATCCTAATATGTAAATTAATCACTACAAAATGAGATTACTCAACTACAATCCCAATATCTTAATTTTTAATTGCTATCACAATAACTTAATATTTTAGTTAATAAATGGTCATTATTTAAATATATACAATGTCTTATTTAATGTTAACAATTGTATTTTTTTACAATAATTTTTAGGGGTTTTCACCTTTATTTGACAGGAAAGTAGAGAGAATTGACAGGAAAGTGTGGCAAGCAAAGAGAGGGATGGATCGGCATAGGACCTCAAGGCTAATAGTTATCACTTTACTTTCCCAGTTAATTATTAAAATTATATTTAAAGCTGTAAACTTTTTGTAATACTTTGTATTTTTGTATTAGGTTTTCTGAAATGTCATGTTAACTATAAAACGGGGAATTATTGTTTATTTAATGTGCACTAATTTGCCTTTCTAACATTAGCTTTTCATCTATACTTTAGATTAAGTCAGGCTCCAAATTCTTGTTTTGTTTTGTTGCTCCACAATTCAGAAAATAGGGCAAATAGCCAGAATATAAATATATGTTCACATTTCTTGTTGAATAAAATGTTGTATATAATCAGGCAAATAATGAAAAGCACATCCCTCTGTAAAAATACAGAAGAACTGACAAACTAATTCTGGGAAAAAAACTTAAAAAAATCTGTATTGTACCTAGAATCTACGGACATTGCTGAAGTACTATAAAAGAAACATTTTAATGTATAGTTTTGATTCTTGTCATTAATCTGACAAAAGTTATAAAACTGACAAAATAGTTTTCCTTAAAACAATGTAGAGGAAATGTTTGTGTGTGTTTGTCTTACTCTGTGGAATATCAGTCTCAGTGTCAAAGTCATAGGGGTCATAAGACTCGCTGGCCTGAGATCCCCTGCGCCTACAGGACAAAAGAAAACATGGTCAGTGGTCAAATCTCAGCTGAGCTCTCACACACATCAATAATCATCACTTACATATATGACAAAGGTCATACAACACTGTGTAATAAGAGTTTTATGAATGAATCGTCACTTCATGATCTCAACACTGTAAAATAAGAAAATAAAAATCTTGTTGCCTTCAAGTTTTTTAGTCATCTGAGCTTACTTTACTCAAACTGACCAAAAATATTCAGCTGAAGTTTGTATAACTTGAAATATTTAGTTGAAACCTTATGAAAATAAGCTAAAGTGACAAAAACATTCTCATAACTTTTTGTCATTTAATTTTTACATGAACAGAAACAGCACCACTCAAACATCTGAGCTCATTCAAGAAATAAACAGCAATACAAAATCATCTATTTCAAATCAATGCTGTTTATAACCCTTGATTAAGCAGACAATTTTTTTCTAGAGCAGAGAAATCAGCAAATTAGGATTACATGATGCTGAAGACTGTAGTAATGATGCTGAAAATTCACCACATTAATAAATCAAAGTACATAAATTTGTTTTAATTCTAATAATTCTTGACAATGTTACTAACTTTACTGCATTTTTTGTTATATAACTGTAGCTTTGGTGAGAGTAAGACTCTTCTTTCAAAAACATTAATATACCTTACCAACCTCAAACATTTGAACTCGTATCTTTTGAACTCAAAACATAAAGTTAAAGGTGAATTTATTAGCCCTCCTGTGAAATGTCTATTCATTTTTCAAAATTTTTTGCACATTTTTACAGTATATCCTATTTTATTTTCTTCTGGAAAAGTCATATTTCTTTTGTTTGGCTGAAATATAAACAAATATTTTTAAAAAATTGTAAAGACTGCTAAGATCAATATTATTAGCCCTTCTAAGAACTTTTTTGAACCAACCACTGTTGTCCAATGAGTTTACTGGTTAATATAATTAACCTAGGTAAGGCTTTAAATTGCAACCTAAGAATACTAATATCTTACAAAATAATTAGTAAAATATCATCTCCTGCCATCATGATAAAGACATTTGAGCTATTAGAAATGATTCATTAAAACTCTTGTTTAAAAATGTGTGGAAAAAATTAGTTGCACAGAAAGGCTAATCATTTTGTCGTAACCTGTAAAGTACGTCTTAGAAGTTCTGAAATAAAGATTTTGTTATTCTGGATTAACAGCAGACCTTTTTCTGGGTGGTTGTGGTGTGTCTTGAGCTTCATCTTCCTCTTCTTCCTCATCTTCTGAAGCAGCGTCCTGCTGTCCATTTCTAGAGCGTTTACGTTCCTTCTCCAAAACCTGAAGAGTGGGGAAAACAATTCATTTGAGCAAATCATGTACAACATTTTTTAATGAATTTAAGAGAAGATATACAAATAAACAAAGTCAGGTGGCAGAAAGAAGTGGTGTTTTTGTTGATTGAGTAATGGGTGAAAGTAATAAAGGTAGCTTTAGATTGATATTTGCTAGACATTCGACTATATGCCCTAGTTTGTAGTACTTGCAGTTGTAGAAAAACGCCAGAGTTTAGAACAAGTTGAAAGTCATTATTTGTTGACAGTTGTGTGGTATTGACCCAGCCCTCCTCCACTGTGATTGGTTGGCTAGCTCAAAAGTGAAACTGATGGGCGCTGCGTTTTGCTCACAGCAATGACTGTAAAATTCAGTGGCTTGCTACACTTCCAAGCACTCAAAAAACACAGTGCTTCCATAGAAAATAACAGAAAACAAACGCTCAGCTCGAGAAAAGACACTTTGGTGGAAATGCAGCCTAAGTCATATGTATACAGTACACATCCTGTAATTCAGCTTTATGTCATTTTTCCCCTTCTAAAATTAGTAGTCTATTGGCCAGAATGACCTACTAAACCTTCCATAATATGTGTACAGAACATAATTATTTAAAGAAAAAAAACTTAAATTGTCTGTTT
This sequence comes from Danio aesculapii, assembly GCF_903798145.1. Classification (NCBI taxonomy): domain Eukaryota; kingdom Metazoa; phylum Chordata; class Actinopteri; order Cypriniformes; family Danionidae; genus Danio; species Danio aesculapii. Next base: position 35,718,801 of record NC_079454.1, on the reverse strand, counting down.
GTCAATTTATGATTGTGTATTTCTTAAATGCTCATAAAAACAATGTTTGCGCAGACGCCTGGTGGATCTAAATGCTTAATATACACCACTGAATGCCATCCATCCTTAACTGACTTAATATGAGTAATGAGCTGCAGTATGAGCAAACAGACCTTCTTGAAATAAGCGAACTGCACGAGCTCCACGGCGACTTCAGTGTCCACCAGCTCCACAGCTTTACTCATGCGAGCTTTAGCGTGAGCCGTGGACAGACGGATCAAAGTCTCCAGGGTTCGGGCAGTGACCGGTGACGTCTGAGAAACAAAACAAAGCAGATTCATCAGGCTAGCCACTTAACTAAATTTACCAACACCTGACCAGCAATGCTTTGTGGAGGCGCCTGTATTTACCCGTGCGATGTCGGAGCCCAGCTGCTCCTGGTTGCGCAGCCGTGAATATTCCTCTGCGATGTGATTGGCTGCATCTTGGGTCAAAACTGGACAAATGGCTTTGGCGACGTGGATGTACTTCCTCATGAAGGCTTTGCTCACCACTCGATCTCTAAAAAAAGGATGTGTTTTTTAATAATGGTCGTTCAAGCAAAGCGAAGTATGCAAAACAAAACATTTTCTTAATCAAAGAAAAAAAAAAGCATGCCACCTACTAAAAAGCTTCGTTTCATTTGGTAAATGAACCAATCAGAGCCGAATTAGCTATTGTGATTTGCATTAGAGATAGAAAACACAGACAGTTGAAATAATGAAATACGTGTTCACATACTTGAGTTTTTTGCTGCCGTGGAGGAGTGGATTGTGTTTCTCGTAAACCTGGAGCTCTTCTTCCTCCTCCTGCGTAGCATCAGGGTCTTCTGTGGCCAAAGCATCGATTGTACCACCAAGAGCAAGAGCTGAAACACACAAACGCTCAGGGTTTCTACATGTTTCATTTAGTCAAATTAAAGACTTTTAAGACTATTATGAAATAAATTTTAGACTTACACAAGGCTAAACGTTAAGGATATTTTGTAAAAGCCTAGTTAAAACATTTAAATAACCAAATGGTATGGTAAAGAATATAATTAAAGCATATTGGTAAATAGAGTTACTAAATAAACTTTAAAACTTTTAAAACTTTCAAAGTGTTAAAACTTTTATTGAGATGGAATGTTAGTGATTGGATGGGTGTTAGTCTAGTTCAGTGGCACATTGCCACTAGCTTGATGTACAAATGACAACCAAAATTAAAAAAAAAAGGTATTGAAAAAGTCTAGAATTGACGATTAATCATTTAATTGAACCATTTATTAAATAAAAAATGACTAGGGTGGCGTGGTGGGTAGCGCTCTTGCCTCACAGCAAGGTCACTAGTTCGAGCCTCGGCTGGGTCAGTGTTTGCATGTGTTTGCAGAAGTTTGCATGTTCTCCCAGTGTTCTCGTGGGTTTCCTCCGGGTGCTCCGGTTTCCGAATTTTTACAACAAACAAGCACATGTTTTAATACATTCATAACCTTGTTTGTGTTTTACCGTCATACTTCAAAAATAATAATAAATAAATTAAAAAAAAAGCTAAAATAAAAACTGCTAAATTTCGCTATCTATGATCCATAACAATAACCCTTGTATAGCAGTTCTACAACATCCTGACACTAAATGACACTCAAATACCTTGTCAGAATAGTCTAGTGGCTGGAAATGAGCTTTTTACAGTGTCTGCTATAGTAATAATGTTGTTTTTGGTGTGTTTACACAGATGAAAATGGCCATGGTGTAAATGCCACCTTTTTGCCACATTAGATCATTATATCATTGCCTTCAGTGATTTCCTGAAGATAAATACCAAAAAAATAACACAACTGGAATAACTACAGCATTTGCCATCGTCTGATCTCATGTGAAGCATGAGATAGCGATGACAGATGATGACGTGTGTAGGTGTTGTCCCAATTCTTATGGGTAAATTTTGAAGCCCTTGCCCTTCACACTACCCTACGAAAATAAAATTGGGATTGGGCCTAAGTGTGTTATTTTCTTCCCAAATTGTGCATATTAAGTAAAAATCAATTACTGGAAATTTTAAAAAAGCCAAACAATATGTTAATTCATTTCAACAAAGGAACCCAGGCGGTTAACTGATGCCCTGCTCTGTTTCAGAATTTTTAATAAACTCCATTTTGGTTTTGCTTCATTTTTCCCTCACTTCTGATGTACATGTTTTGTATGTAAGCATCATGTACCTCAAAACATACACATTTTTGATATCCACGCTTAATCAACCACTGATAAAGTGTGTCAATCAACAAGTAATAAACCGTCTAATAATGTTTTGGCATGCTTAATTCCTTGTATGCCAAAATTCATTCATTCATTCATTTTTCTTCAGCTTAGTCCCTCATTTATCTGGGATTGCTACAGTGGAATGAACATCCAACTATTCCAGCATATGTTTTACGCAGCGGATGCCCTTCCAGCCCCACCCCACTACTGGGAAACACCCATACACGCTCTCATTCACATGCACTCATAGACTATGACCAATTTAGGTTATCCAATTCACCTATAACGCATGTCTTTGGACTGTGGGGGAAACCGGAGCACCCGGAGGAAACCCATACCAACACGGGAAGAACACGCAAACTCCACATAGAAAAGCCAACTGACCCAGCCGGGACTCGAACCAGCAAACCTTCTTGCTGTGAGGCGACCTTTTATAAATTATACATCTGTATTCTGTCAATCTGGAGACACTGCTCTTCAGTCAGACAGTAGTGTGTGAGTTTATACCTGTCCCGTCCTGCTCATGTGGATCTCTGTAGCGGTGCATACGCAGCACGTGGTCCGAGATCTCGCGGTCCTGCTCAGGGTCCATCTGATCCAGCACGATGAAGAGCAGATCAAAACGAGACAGCAGAGAGTCCTGCAGACCGATGTTCTCCATGGGTGTCTTATACTGATCATACTGCAGACCAACACAGACACGTCATCAAAACACACACGCAGATTCAGAAACATCAACTGTACAGAAAAGACTAGCAATGTTGAACTGCTATTTCAAACAACTGTAATTCAGGTCATTGCTCTAACAACCACCTGATGTATGTTATATTGTCATGTTCCTGTACACATGACAGCACCTATTGGCAGTTTTTATTTGTTTAGTATCTATTGCAGAACATTGTGATATATTTAAAATCTCAATGATATTGTATTGTGATACAAGTATTGTGATGATATTGCATTGTGAGAACTCACTAAGGATCAAAACAATATAACCGCAACCTACAAACAACCAAAATACCCTCTCAAACACCCTAAAAACTTAAAAACTAATTTAGTTATTAACTTAAATATCCTGATTGTGTCTTATTATCCTAACTGGGTTTAATTCAATATTTTGTATTAGTGTTGACTGTACTTAAATAAAGTTATTGCAAATGAAATGTTTTGGCATTGGCTCTTTAAAAAAAAAAAAAAAGGCTCCTCGGTGTCCAACGCTGTAGTAAGAACAACCTAGAAAATACCCAAAGTGCTCTAGTGACCACCCTGGAAATCAAAGAAATCATAGAAAACACACTAGAAACAACTTTAAATGACCTAGAAACAGCATTAGATTTCATACAATAAATATTTCCACTATTTATGTAACATATTTCATTAAATTTAGGGCTGCATATTATAAAATATAAAAAATATTTAAGATATTTAAAAAATCGGACACTCCAATATTTCGTTTTTCTGCAATTAATATTGCGATGTGAATACAATTTCAACAGATCATTCATTACGATTGATTGTGGTGAATTTATAAGGGTGTGAATCATACAATAAACAAATGGCAAGCAAAAATAATTACAATAGAGCAACGAAAAATGTTAAATAAACAGTGCTATATGGTTTTCTGTAGAGTCAAACAGTATAGGGTATAGGCACAGCTAGTGTTTTTTTCCCTACTGATAAACTTTCAGTGAACGTTTAATGTGACTTTCTTCAATTTTATACGGTTCCTTTAACAGCATCGATGTTGTAATGTAATTAAATTATAATAAATTAAATGGACTTAAGCATTCGTTTAGTTGTTAAAGTGTGAAACGAGATGAAAAGCCGTTTACATGTACGCACCGTCAGGGTCAACAGGCTAGCACATCACCCCATTTAAAATACTGGAGTAAAATAAACGTTCATATTTTAAAGATGTAGTGCAAAAAAACTGACTTTAATGCAGCGTTTCCTGTACAGTCTGAGACCCACTTTATATCATATATAGCAATCAGGCAGTGAAGATCACTGTTTTTTTTTTTTTAATAGAAAACAGACCTCACTAACACGTTAATTTTGTAACAGCATACAGTTCACCGGTACCCTTTAACTAGGTTACTGAAAAGTAAAAGTCCTTCTGCATATATCCTCTTCAGGCACAGAAATTGAATAATGAAATGTAAAATAGACCACAGGATGCAGCACTCACTCTGCCATAGACCGGGTTGGCAGCTGCCAGTACGCTGCAGCGGGCATTGAGTCGAGCGTGGATGCCAGCTTTAGCGATGGTGACGCGGCCCTGCTCCATGACCTCATGTATAGCAGTGCGATCCATATCTGACATTTTGTCAAACTCGTCAATGCAGACGACGCCTCGATCCCCCAAAACCATGGCCCCGGCTTCCAGACGCCGCTCGCCTGAGAGACAGACAGACGCAGCTTTAACACTGATGCAGAGTCGACAAAGCAGATTTTACTGCGTGTGTGTGTGTGAGCGGCAGTACCTGTCTCCTGGTCAGTGGTGACGGCTGCGGTCAGACCCACACCTGAAGAACCACGACCTGTTGTAGGAATGGCCCGAGGAGCGGTGTGAAGAACGTAACGGAGCAACTGAGACTTGGCCACTGATGGATCACCTGAGAAACACAGACATTTAGTATTTAGGCTAAATTGACCTAAAGGGTTTTTTAATTCAATGTTTGACATAATCTCAACTAAAAAACAAACAGAGGTTGGGACATAGAGTAGCTCCTCCCCTTTTTTAAAAACAGCCACTGGCATTTTTTTTCATCACAACTCTGCCAGTGAGAGTGGTTGAGCCCAAGCGCATCATATAAACAGCAAATATCAAGGGTCTTGAAGGGGGCAGGGCATGTCAGATACTTAAAAGCATTTTATTGATCAAGATTAAATGAGAAACTGAAGTATGAGGTGACGTGAAAAAAATTGTTGATCTATTTATGCGGAAGTGACAATCTGCAAGCCTTGTATGTTTATGTCAGTTTATATCTTCTAAACACACATTTGTCACTGTTTTGGAGCACACTGGCTTAAAGATTTAAACTTACAGACAAACTAACATCTAAAAAACTGTAATTTAATTTCATGGGACCTTTAAACTACTAATAGGAGTATACTACTCTCAATAATGATGTTCCACTAATAGATTTTTGTATATATTTATTCCCTCCAAATCTGAAGAATAAGAAATATTCCAGAAGTTGTATTCGTTGGCGGTTCATTCCGCTGTGACGAGCCCAGATTAATAAAGGGACTAAGATAATGAGTGAATGAGTAAAATGAATGAATGAATTGTATTCGTCATGTCATATTTATAACAAAGACTGATAAATGGCGCCATCTGGTGGGTCTGCGAGTAACCGCAGTAAAGAACTGCTTTTACTAAGCTGGTTGATCTGGTTAGCCTGGTCTCAAAATGGATATCTACAATCAGTTGTTAGCAACCAGACAAAACTCTAATACAATTCATTCACTCTATTATTGTAATAATTCATAATAAAACAATTAAAAATCATATATTAAAATGTATTTTATCACTACTGCTTATGATATTGTCTTAACAATTTTATTAAATATAATATTAAAATTAAAAATACATATTTTAGTAATAAAAATAAAATAATAAAATGTACTACTGTTATTCAGGTAAAGTTCTTTTTTATAATCTGACAAACATCAAACTTATTTTAAACAGCTTTATATTTATGTCACGTTGTTTTATATACCATAATCTTTAAATCTTTACATAACACAAATCTACAGAAAATCCCAAAATAAATTATACTTAATTTGGCCCTACTTACAACTTATAATTACAAAAAAGCTATCATGTTCACAAACAATCATTTCACCCTAAGTGTGTCTCAATATTGTGCACAATGTGCAATTAAAAGCAGGTAAATACCTATGAGAAGCACGTTAATGTCTCCTCGAATACGCGAGCCGTTTTCCAGCACCTTCTCCACTCCTCCTAGAAGCATGCACAGGATGGCCTTCTTTATGTACTCATGACCGTGAATACTGGGGGCCAGAGAACGAGCCAACTGATCAAACACATTCTGCAGGAAAACAAACAAATGAAGCATTCACATTAGAGAAACACACACAAACAAGATCACAAAACATGTGCAAATCTGTAATGCACTGGACATATGCACAAAAATGTTCGCAAGTGCGTGTGCATATGGATTAGGGTTGGGTGATGTCTAATGTGACACATCGTGATGGACTATGACATCGTCTGCAGTGAATTAATTTATTATGAATAATTAATTCATAACAAATTAATTATTTGTAGCCTACTGTGAAATGTGAACTACCTGATCCGCATGGTCTTTGTTTTACCCATAAACAAATCATAAATAAAGATACAAAAGTTACACACAAATTACCATGTCAATCACTTTTTCCACAGGACTCTAGCATGAATAGGCTGAGTGATCTGTGTTGTTATAATGGTGTCGACAAGCTTGGTTGGTAAAAAAGGTGTTCAATCAACAGCAACCAACCAACAGTATCAGGTTTCGCTAAAATTACGTCTCACCATTATGGTCAGCCATCGGTGATGGATGATGGCATTGTCTATCGACCCAACTGTAATATAGATATCTGCGTATATTTAACCAGTTAAACTCAACTGAAACTTATAAAAATAGTAGTCATGGTCGAAATTATTGGCACGTTTGGTAAATTTAAGCAAAGAATATTTGTAATAAATCTGATTTGTTGATTTTTCTTTTTATGTTTCATTAAAAAAAACTAAACTTTCATTGAAATAAATCAATTAAAATGAGAGGGGGGTCTCATTAAAATAAGGTTTTTGCCAATATACAGTGGCTAAATTTAAAGGCACCCCAAAAATATTCCTGTGAGTGAAACATACCAGAAGTATATATATTTTTATCTTTTAGAACGATGAAGTTTTTATTTAAAGATAAAAAAGATAAATTTTTTATCAAATTTAACAAAATTTTTGTTATTCATATTTAACAAAGGTGCCAATAATTTTAACCAGACTGTATGTTGATTTCCATCCGCTCACCTTAGAGCGGGACCTGCAGAAGCTCTTGATTTTGGCCACATCATCAGCAGAGAAGTAGTGAGAAATTTCTTTGCTCATCTGTTTGACGTGGCAGGCAATCATGATGGTCCTGAACAAACACACAAGGGACAAATCATACTATGAATATCAATATATTTTAAATAAGAATACCAGAACACTGTTTTTACTAGAGAAAAGACCACAGCAGTGCAACAACTTTGTGCCTGAAAATGCAATGTCATGTCAACTTGGGACTGTAAACAGACACTCTTGATGCTTTCCTCACCTTCCAGTTCATCTAACAGGCCCACTGCTGTGTAACTAACATTACTGAACGCTGCTCTAAAGGTTTTGACACTTATCTTGACATGCTGTCTAATAAACGTGGTGCTTGTCGTGTGTGAGGTGCTGCAGAAGACGCGAATGGTCACTAAGTCCAAGTCCTTTCTCTTCACACACACAAGATTGAACAGTTGTTGTCCACTGCACCCACTGTTATGAATGGACCTCCAGTCAGTGCTAGCATTTTCAGAGACTGAAGCTTACTGAATCTCTGCACAATTACTGGTCTTCTGTTGTTATTAAAAGGTCGGGCTCAACCTTTAAAGGTTTAAAGGTCTTAATTATAAAGTTCAATATTTCATATTTCTATTTAATTTGTACTTTTGGTAAGTAGCTTTTCAGTTCTGTAGCTGATTGTGACATTACACTTCTGCCTGTTTAAAATAAAGAGGAAAAGCAGTGCCTTGTACCGTATTTTACCGTGACCCCAAATCTGAGGTATGTACTAAACCGTGACCTCTGAGCACTGTTACACCCTTTTTACAATGATGACATTATAAAGCAGCTGTACCTGAAGGTGCCCGAGGTGAAGCCGCCCTTCTTGCCCGGCAGGCAGCGGTAGGTGCCGATCACCTGTGTTCGGTCTCCAGGCTTCACGGCGTCCACCAGGTCATTGTCCAGGATAATGTCCACAGAGCGGGGCAGCTGACCAGCAGGGGCCTTCTCCGGCATCTCCTGTATAGTGATGGTTTGGTGGTCCTTATAGACAGACAGACCGAACTCTGTCTCCAGTGGATTGTTCTCTTCATCCTGAATGGATCGAATGCAGAGAACTTTAAAGAAACTATTTTTGGACTAGCATTGTCAGGGGTTATCAAACAGGGCGCCGTAACAGCTGTTAGAAAATGCATCAAAATATCCAGATAAAAATATTAGAAATGCAATAATATTATATTTTTATTACATTTAATTTAGTTTGTGAAAATTAGAGACATGTTATAAATATTATTTTAGTAACCGTGATAAACAATAATTCATAATCGTTAATCATAAACCAATTCTAATAATAATATTACACAAACAAATTGACTTTGTTAAAAAATCATATATAGCAGCCTATATATGGTCTTAGTCCTCAATATGTTTGCATGATTCCACTAATTAAAGTGATCAACTGTGACAAATTCTTTACCTTGGTGGGGTAAATGGCACTTGAGGGAAAGGCATCCAGAGAGGTCAGATCTGTGTATTTGCGCTCCATGGTCTTTTTAGTGGCTGGGCAGTAGTGCACACTGCGTACTACTTTGGGACGCACCAAAGAGCCTGTTGATCAAAAGAAAAATGATCAGTTTACCATTCATGGCATCCGACATACCAAATCAGTAAAAGTCATATAAATAATGCTGGACATACATTTAGTGACGATGCCCTCCAAACACACCATGCTGCCCAGCAGGCGAGAGGTCAGGGTTCGAGGGGAGACGTGTTTGTTCCCAAAGCTGCCCTCCAAACCAATGAAAAACTCTTCATATTGCTTGGCGTAAGTCGCATCTATTGAAGCCACCAGATCTTTCAGGGCTCGCTGGAATGCCAGGAGCTCTTCAAAAGCGTTGTTCAACAGCCTGAGGGAGAGACAATGCTCGTCAATGAAAACATGGTCACACTTCATGTATTAATGTTATTGAGCTTTACACCTCACATCTGCAAACAATAACCACACCAATCAACCAACAAGCCAGTAAACAAAATAATAATAATCAGGAAAAAACCATGGGTTGTTTTAGCGATGTAAGCTAAATTATGAATTGCTGAACAAAGAATATACAATTAAATGATCAACGAAATCCTATTTCTGTTCATTTTAATTCATTGAAACATAACCTTTCAGCATTACAATATATTGGAATTGGACAAGTGAAGGTTCCGAGAAGGGGCGGCGATATAGATAGACTTCCACTGCAGAAGGAAGCGTTTTACATTTACATATTGAATACTCTCCGAGGGGTTTAATTGTGAATTTTTTTGTAAGTGTATGCATGTGTCTTATATTGTCATATGTATTCTGTTGCGTTTTTTTCCTGATTTTTTATTTATTATTTGTTTTTGTTTTGTTTATTTGGTTGATTGGTGTAATTCAAGTGTGAGGTGTAGAGCTTGATTATGGCTGTTTCTCAATATGCGTTCTGCAGTGTTCTCGTGTAACGTCATCATCAGTTGCCAAAGTTCAGTTCCAAAACTTAAAACCGCAAGAACGGAGGATGCGTGAAGGTTCCTGGATGTGTTCTTGATATCGAGGACGCATCGATGCAGACTCGAGCGCAAAATTTGCCTGAGAAGTCCCAGAAGTCATTGTGGCAGAATAAAGAAGGTGGGTGTTTATTTGCTGAAATTTCTATTCGTATCTGTTTTATTTGTATTGTGCAATGTATATCTGTAAGGTCTTTACACACAGTATATATTGGGAAAAAGGGAAAAACAATAAATCGTTGTATGAATGCTGTAATGTTTACATAATTTTCAGTCAAAAATACGCAGGTCATGACCATCAGGAAGACCACAGCATCTCATTTCTCACAGGACGCGTTCTCTGGGCTTGTTGCTGGATCTGATATGGATGCGGCCGGAAGTTAAAGAGAATTATTTATATAATATTAAATTTCACATTTATTATATTTTATTAACGTCTACCCCAACCCTAAACCCAACCATCACAGTAATGTAAAAACAGTAGTTGTACCGGCTATTATTTACGTTATTTATTAAATTACCCAATAAATGTTATTTTTTAACACCTAAACCCAAGTGTCACAGTAACGTAAAAATATTAATTATTGTTATAGTGTCATAAAAAATGCAGCTATATTAATGTGCATTTCGCACTTCCGGCCGGCCGTGTATACGATCTAGACTTTACCGTTCTCAGGTTTATTCGTACATGTCATGTGACACATTGTAGCTCCCACAAGACCCAACACTTTCAAGCGTTAATCAGGCATGGTCGCTTCTGTTCATGTCGCTTCTGTTCTTTATGTTAAGTTTTATGTTAATATAATTATAATTTAATGGGGACTTTCAAAGCATGAAAACCAATATCTCAGTTTTTATTAAAAATGTTTTAATTTGTGTTCTAGAGGTTCTTATGCATCTTAAAACAACAAAATGGTGACAATTTAGTTCACCCAAAACTGAAAGTTTCCATCAATATTTACTTACAAGTCATTGTCTCAAACCTGTTTGAGTTTCTTTTCTTCTGGTGAACACAAAATAAGTTATTTATAAAACCGTGGAAACCTGTAATTGACTTCCATAGTATTTATTTTTTTTTCCTACAAGTAAATGATTATAGGTTTCCAACATTTTTCAAAATATCTCCTTTTGTTCTTTTGTTGTTTGAACGTATGGGAAACACTTGAGGCAGAGTAAATTAGTAAATGTTCATTTTTGGGTGAACTACCCCTTCATATTTCAGTACAATATGGAATACGTGTAGTTATTATGTCATTGTGCGGTAAAAAATACTTGCAAATTATAATAGCATGACATCATACATGTGCACATGGTGTAGTAACGTTAGTGAAGTGGGAAAAACTAGACATACTTTGCTGCTCGCTTTTCATTTCGTCGGCGCAAATCGTTGAGGTTCACAATGAGCCTGGATTTGTTTTCGCTGATCATCTGTCGTACTTTGCTCTGATAGATGCCCTGGTCTTGCTGGAAAAGGGTAAAACGCAAGAGTAAAGTTGTAAACAGGCAAAATATGCTTTAAAAGTTCCACGAAAAAAGTAACGTGGGTGTGGGCCTTTGTTCCTTTAAGGCACACTAACTACAACAATTCAATCTGTAATAAATATGTAATAACGCATTTATACTTACATCGTCGTCAAGAAAATCCAAGTAATCCCTCTGAGCCTCCCTCATTTCCTGATCGTCCACAACTTCAGCAGCCATTTTTGCAATATAGCTTTTAAAAGTATGGAGAAAAGTTCAGTGCAGAACACCTCGTGTCTGTCGCAGCACTGTTGTGTGCCTTTTCGCGCCACCAGACTTCTCTCGCAGTGGAATCCGAGCACTGATTGGCGGACACCCCAGTGGCTCATTTACATATTGCGTCTTCTGGGGTTGCAGCATCCAATATAATCCGCGGAAGGAAGATTTGCCCAACCCATTTGAGTGTTTCGCGCGAAAAGAGAGCCGGTTTTGCGCATGCGCTCATAGCAAGAGATGCAGCAGATCTGACAAATAATAATGGACGATGCAGGCAATCTTCATACTTTGCCTGTAAATTCGTTTATTAATCGTCAAACCGAGTCCTTTTACTTCTCTATATACAGAATGAGAAAACAAATTGTATAGGCTACAATATAATGATACCGAACACAGTGAAAGTACAAATAAGTATCGCAGGCTGTAGCCAGCATATTGAACGAGTTGGTTCTTTTTTCTCAAAAAGTGGAGCTTTTTGCAGTAATTCTTTGCTATTCTCAGCACTGGCTTGTCACATGGTGATCATAACTGCACTTTTTGATGCAACAAAAATATTTTCTACAATTTTGTTGTGTGCTCACCATATTATTTTACCACCACAGTTTATTTAGAAATGTGCAATTAAACTATTTATTGTGCTTTTAAAAGTTATTACAGTTTTATAAATAATATTATGAGATTATAATTTTAAATTAAGAATTTTGAATAGTTTTGAAAGTATGAAAAAATATTTATTTTTAAAATACAAGTTTATTATCCTGCATCATAAAAAAATATTAGGAATCTGTTAAAACTTTTTAAAAACCAACTAAAACAAATTAAAAACTAATTTGTAGGTAAATAAACTGGCCAGCAATTTTTTTTTCAGTTAGAATTTGTCAATTTGAATAATTAAAAATCTAATTTGTCTTTAAGCCTTCTTCTATGGGGCCTGCTATCGGATGAATTTATATACCCCACGTATAATATTATTTTCCATAACAGATATTTCTCATGATTTCATTTGATTGCTTGTTTTGTCCACTGTTTTACACGGCTAATTTACATTTAAAATATGGGCCTACCTGTCCTATTGCCATTCCAAGTGGTAGTATATAGAAAAAAGCTGTTTTCCTGTTTCGAAACATTATGAAAGCTTCAGTCACCATTCGCTTTCACTGGATGGAGAAAATGAAATGATACTAAATGGTGACTGAAAATTTGTTAACAAAATATTTTATTTACTTTTTAGCACTGAATGAAAAATGATGTCAATAATACGATATTCAGTCCTTTAATTGTGTACATTTCCTCATCATGTTGATATTTCTGGCTTTTAAGAACATAAGTAATTGTATTGCACAAGGACTAAATGTATCTATGCTTTACCGCCATGCCATCTAGTGGTTGATCTCTCTCTCTCTCTCTCTCTCTCTCTCTCTCTCTCTCTCTCTCTCTCTCTCTCTCTCTCTCTCTCTCTCTCTCTCTCTCTCTCTCTCTCTCTCTCTCTCTTATTTGATAAAGAGAAAATAACTATTTGGATTTGGATATTGAAATGGTATTATCTTATCTTTATAATCATGTGAATTTTTTTACTATGGTGCATTCTATAAGTTTTATAACCGTTTCCAGATTTTTGCTCTTCCCTATAGCGAACTGAACTGAGTCTGGGAACTGAACTGAGTTTTGAATCTGAACTGAGTCATTTGAAACCCCGCCCGGATTGGCGAGCCTGCACAACAGGTCCCTCAGTAGAAACTCTGACATGCTCAGCGTTGTTACCAAGGTTAAAATGCTCAAGATTGAGGACTAGTCTTAATCCTTGAAATAATATGAAACCACTTATAACTTTAATAAGTAACTGAGAAGAACGAAGAGCTACTTTCTGCATAGGTAAGAAATAATGCTAATGTGTATTAGAAACGATTAATGTTTTTCTCTTTTATTGTTACATACATAGTTTCTGATGTTTTGTTTTTCATTGGTGTGCAAAATGTCACATAATTGTTTCATTTCACAGTTTAAGGCACATTTGTCTATATAGGATACATTGTTTTCTTATTATTTGTTTGACTGGACATGTTAATTCATACTTTTGCTTTAAATTGGCAAATAGTTTAGTAGTGTTTAGGGGTATATTTTAAAACAAAACACTAATCCTAAAGCACATATTATCGATAACTATTGTGTCAAAACCTAGTGAGCTCCCTGCCCAGACAACAATCATAAGCGAATCATAGACTATGCATTCTAGCAATGCTTTCTAGGAATACATGCCAAAGTTTCAAGAGACAGAAAGTGCTTTAAAAAACAATAAACATAAAACTAAGAGGCTGTTATGAAGCGGACAGGAGACAGAGGTAAGGAAACGTTAGGGTGTTTATTGAATGACAACAAGGAGCACATGAAGGATAGCCAGGAGGATCAGGAATGATGTTGGGGTCTTCTCCTCCGTGGCTGGGTAACAGGAATACACGAGGATGGACAGCACACACCAGATACAGCTGACAGAGGATGACACAGACTTGGAAGGACTGGAAGACAGGACGATACGGGAGGACCAGGAAGACTAGGGAGGAATACAAAGAGAACAGGTAAGTAAATCGTTTGTTTAGCTGAGGATGACTACGCTGAGTGGTCGCTCAGTTGTCCGCTTTCGTCGAGACGAGCCCGGACAATGAGCGACTGGAGTGCTGTGCTTTTATCTGGTGCTCGTGAATGTGATGCAGCTGTGTGCTCATTAGAAGTCAGGTGATGGTGATCTTCGTGAGTGGGGATCGTGAGAGCCTGACCAATCCGTGACAGTACCCCCCTCCCCAGGGCCCGCTCCTGAGGGCCGACACCTCCGACGCCGTGGTGGTCTCCCTCTGCCTCTAGGCGCTGGGAACTCAGGGTGGCTCTCATGAAACTCCACCATGAGACTAGGATCGAGAATATCAGCTCTGGGAACCCATGTCCTTTCTTCGGGGCCGTACCCTTCCCAGTCCACCAGGTACTCCAACTGGCCACCACGACGTCGGGAACGCAAGATCTCCTTCACTGCGTAGACGGCTCCTTCTTCTAGGAGCAGTGGAGGAGGGGGTTCCTCTTCGTGGTCAGGCTCTGTGGAGGGAAGAACAGGATCGTGATAGGGTTTCAGGAGTGATACGTGGAATGTAGGGTGAATACGGTAGTGAGAGGGTAATTGTAGTTTGTAGGTGACGGGGTTAACCTGTTCCACGATGGTGAAGGGACCAACAAATCGGGGACTTAACTTGCGAGAGGGCAGTCGCATGCGTATGTCCCGGGTGGATAGCCACACCTTTTGTCCGGGTGTGTATCTGGGTTCTTCAGACCTTCTCCTATCGGCGGTTACCTTGCTTCGACGGACTGCCCTCTGCAGATGTTGATGAGCCTCGTCCCAGACTCTCTCGCTCTCCCGGAACCAGTGATCCACTGCGGGGACATCAGATGGTTCGCCATCCCAGGGAAAGAGCGGTGGTTGGAAGCCCAGGACGCACTGGAATGGCGTGAGTCCGGTGGAGGGTTGCCGCAGTGAATTTTGGGCATATTCTGCCCAGCCCAAATACTGGCTCCAGGAGTTCTGGTGACCACTGCAGAAGGTCCTCAGGAACCGTCCCACCTCCTGAATCTTCCTCTCTGTCTGCCCGTTGGTTTGGGGATGATATCCAGAAGAGAGGCTGACGGCCACACCTAGGAGCTTGAAGAAGGCTTTCCATAGACGTGAGATGAACTGTGGACCTCTGTCCGACACAATATCTTCTGGAATACCAAATGACCTGAAGACTTGATTAAAGATATTGTCGGCAGTTTCAAAGGCTGTGGGAAGACCTTTCAGAGGGATTAGTTTGACAAACTTTGAGAATCTATCTACTATGACTAGAATACAGGTATTACCTTCTGACGAAGGGAGGTCAGTGATAAAGTCCACTCCTAGGTGTGACCAGGGACGGTTCGGAATCGGCAAGGGATGGAGCTTTCCAGCGGGTAGATGACGTGGGCTCTTGGATTGGGCACAGTCCTTACAGCCCTGAACATATTGCCTCACATCCCTTGCCATGTTTGGCCACCAGAATCGTTGGGATACTAGCGAGAGAGTATTGTTGATCCCTGGATGTCCAGTGCCTAGCGAGGTATGTAAGGAGTGGATCAGATCTACCCGGTGTTCAGGTGGTATGAACTGCCGATGAGGAGGGCATCCCGGCGGAGCAGGAGCTTCCGGAGTGGCAACGACTGGAGGAGCGTTCCAGGTGATCGGACAAATGGAGATGTGTTCGGGAAGAATCTTCGTTGGGAGTTCTTCATGATCGTGATGCTCGTGTAAACGAGAGAGAGCGTCTGCTCTTAGATTCTTGGGTCCTGGACGATAGGAAATGGAGAAATCAAAACGTGAGAAGAAAAGTGACCATCTGGCTTGACGTGGACATAGTCTCTTGGCCTCTTTGATGTACTGGAGGTTTTTGTGATCTGTGATCACCTGGAACGGATGTTTGGCTCCCTCCAACCAGTGACGCCACTCCTCCAAGGCTAGCTTGATTGCTAGAAGCTCCCTGTCTCCTATGCTGTAATTCTGCTCCGCCGGGCTCAACTTCCGAGAGAAATAGGCACAGGGATGCAGTCGGGGCGGTGTATCATGATGTTGAGATAATACTGCCCCGACGCCGGTGGTGGATGCGTCCACTTCCACCACGAAAGGAAGATTTGGGTCAGGATGAGTCAGGAGTGGGGCCCTTGTGAACTCCTTCTTAAGAAGGCGGAAGGCTGCGGCTGCTTCTTTGGTCCACTCCAGTCCTTTGGGTTTACCCTTGAGGAGATTAGTGAGAGGTGATGTAATCCTGCTGTAGTCCTTGATAAATCGTCTATAAAAGTTAGCAAACCCAAGAAACCTCTGGAGCTCCTTAATGGAAGTGGGTTCTGACCAGGATAGAACAGCCTCAATTTTCTTCCCATCCATACGTATACCGGTTTGGTCAATGATGTATCCCAGGAAATGAATCGACTTCTGGTGGAATGAGCATTTCTCCGCTTTGAGGTAGAGGTGATGTTCTCTCAATGTGTGTAGGACCTCCGCAACGTGTTGGCGATGTTCGGCCTCACTCCGGGAGTAAATGAGGATGTCATCTATGTACACTATTACACAGTGGTGAAGAAACTCCCGGAGGACTTCATGAATGAAGTTTTGGAATACGGAGGGGGCGTTGACCAGACCGTAAGGCATGACCTCATATTCATAGTGGCCAGTAGGGGTCACGAATGCTGTCTTCCATTGGTCCCCCTCACGTATTCTTATCAGATTATACGCGCTGCGGAGGTCCAATTTAGTGAAGACTTTAGCTTCTCGGAGCTGTTCCAAAGCGGCTGGTACCAGAGGAAGGGGATATCGGTATTTTACTGTACCGTTATTTAGGACCCTGTAGTCGATGCATGGACGCAGCCCTCCGTCCTTCTTGGCCACAAAGAAGAAGCTTGAGGCGGCTGGTGATTTTGAGTGACGTATGTACCCCTGACTCAGAGCCTCCCTTATGTAATCTTCCATTGCCTGATTCTCTGGAAGCGAGAGCGGGTAGATCCTACCTCTTGGCAACTGGGCATCTGGAACTAGGTCGATCGCGCAGTCCCATGGCCGATGCGGCGGTAGCTGGGAAGCTCTCTTGGGGCAGAAGACATCATGAAAGGAGCTGTACTCCTTAGGAATGTGGATAGACTGCTTCTCAGGAGGGCTCTCGACCGATGTTGCAAACAAAGAAATGGGGTTCCGACCTTGAAGAGGGAGATTTGGAAAACAGGCAGGTGTACATCCAGATCCCCATTTCTTTATCTCTCCTGTGCCCCAAGAGATGATGGGATCGTGCTTCACCAGCCACGGGCGCCCTAGAATGATGTCCATATTTGCACCCTCCAGAACCAGAAATTGAATCCTCTCTTGATGTAACACCCCCACTTGAAGAAGGATGTCTTCGCATTGTCGATGGATACGGGTCGAAGATCGAGTGCACTGGGTTATCGGTTGTATCTGGTATATATGCGAGGACGCCTCAGTACGGAGGTGGAGTTGACGACAGAGGGATTGGGAGATGAAGTTCCCTGCTGACCCGGAGTCGATGAGGGCTGTGACAAGGAGAGAAATAGAGGCAGTAGTTATTTGTACGGTGGTAGTAAGTGGTTTACATTGTTCAATATTCGTACTGAATACACTCACTGAAGTCCGAATGGGACGAAGGGGACACTCCATACGGGTGTGTCCACTGACACCGCAGTATAGACACAGACCCCGGGTCAGCCTCCTCTGTCGTTCCGCTGATGTCAGTCTTCCAGACTCTATTATCATGGGTTCTGGTTCTGGAGAGGCTGTTGACTCAGGCGATTGGAGGAGTGCAGACGAGGGGGTGATGGTGTCCTGTTGATAGGAACGAAGACGATCGGAACATCGGAGAGAATGTTGGATGAATCTCTCCAGACCCATTGTATCATCTAATGTGGCCAGTTGGATTCGGAGAGTGGGTTCCAAGCCGAGCCGGTACGTGGTCAACAACGATCTCTCATTCCATCCACTTGCAGCTGCTAGAGTGCGAAACCGGAGAGCATATTCCTGTGTAGATAGAGTACCTTGCTTTAGATGATACAGCTGCTCTCCAGCGGCTACTTCCCCATCAGAACGTCCAAACACCTCTTTGAAATACTCCGTGAAGGTAGTGATGGAATTCATGACCGGCCCGGCTTGGTTCCAGATCGTCTCAGCCCATTTAAGTGCAGGTCCAGAGAGTAGAGATACGATGTAGGCGATCTTTGACTTATCTGTGGGATATAGAGAAGGTTGCATTTCGAATATGAGGGAACATTGTAACAGAAAACCATTGCACTCCCCCGCTCCGCCTGAGTAGGGCGCTGGTCGGGCCATGGGACTGGAAGGAAGGGCCGAAGAAGAAACTGTGGAGGCGGAAGTGCTCGGTGCTGGTGGTGCGTTGGAAAGTGGAGCTGGTGGCTGTAGAATCCGCTTCAACTGGTCCACCAGCTCTTGAAAGTGATCGGGGGTGCTCATGTTGTCGTCGTTATAGGTCCGGGCTTCTGTTATGAAGCGGACAGGAGACAGAGGTAAGGAAACGTTAGGGTGTTTATTGAATGACAACAAGGAGCACATGAAGGATAGCCAGGAGGATCAGGAATGATGTTGGGGTCTTCTCCTCCGTGGCTGGGTAACAGGAATACACGAGGATGGACAGCACACACCAGATACAGCTGACAGAGGATGACACAGACTTGGAAGGACTGGAAGACAGGACGATACGGGAGGACCAGGAAGACTAGGGAGGAATACAAAGAGAACAGGTAAGTAAATCGTTTGTTTAGCTGAGGATGACTACGCTGAGTGGTCGCTCAGTTGTCCGCTTTCGTCGAGACGAGCCCGGACAATGAGCGACTGGAGTGCTGTGCTTTTATCTGGTGCTCGTGAATGTGATGCAGCTGTGTGCTCATTAGAAGTCAGGTGATGGTGATCTTCGTGAGTGGGGATCGTGAGAGCCTGACCAATCCGTGACAGAGGCCTTGGAGCAATATACAGCAGAGCACATTGTGAGCGCTTGGTAAACACAATGGTCAGCTGAATCATGCCAGTTATTAACTTATCAAGTCTAAGAGGTTTAGTTCAGCAAGAACTGGCTCTTTGTCGGGCAGAGGTATGAATCACGGCATACTGATTTGTCAATATGACCTACCCACGTGCTGTTTTCTCCTTCTTACAGCTCATATTTTTCCATCTCACCAGAGTTTCAACATGTCAAGTGGAGTTTTGGGCCGTTTGAGCACTCTGACTTTAAGTCTGCAGCAGCTGGGTCAGTTACCACACTTGTCAAACTGGTTGCCTCGTCTGCCTAGACGTCAAGCCACAGTACACGCTTCTGAAGTGCCGAGCCTGTTTCGTGAGCCCTACATCTTGTCAGGTTATCGTCCAGTGCATCAGGAATGGCGGAGCTACTTCTACAGCCTCTTCCAATGTCACAATGAGCTGCTGAATGTGTGGACACACCTGCTGGCCATCCCCGCCGTTCTTCTGCAGTTCTCTTTTTTTGCAGGGGCGTGGGGGCTGACGCTCAATCTGACCTCTCTGCCTCTGTTCTTGTATGTGCTGTCGTCACTTACCTACCTCAGTTTTAGTGTGGCTGCCCACTTGCTGCAGTCTCACTCTGAACTGGCCCATTACTCCCTCTTCTTTGTAGACTACGTTGGTGTAGCTGTCTACCAATATGGCTGCTCATTGGGCCACTATTTTTACTGTTCTGAGGCAGAATGGAGACACAGTCTAGTTGGTGTATTGTTTCTTCCTGGTGCTGCCATGCTGGCCTGGTTGTCCTGTGCCAGTTGCTGCTACTCCAAATTCCGTTACCGCCGTCCATACCCATTCCACCGGAAGATCTGCCAGATCATTCCCACCAGCTTGGCGTACTTGCTTGATATAAGCCCCGTAGTGCACCGCCTGCTCACCAAATCTTGGGATGAGCCGGTGTTGATGTTTCACGCTATGCAAGTGGCGTTTTTCCTCTTGGCAGCTCTGTTTTTCTCGTGCCCCGTTCCTGAGCGCTTCTTTCCAGGGAGGTGTGATATTATAGGCCACGGACATCAGATCTTTCACATATTCCTGGTCTTGTGCACCATGTGCCAGCTGGAGGCAATGTTTAGAGACTTCCTAGTGCATCAGCAGTCTGTCGTAGATGCGCACGGAGAGCACTTCATCTTACTGGCCGGAGGATCCTTCTTCTTGTTGGTGTTGTGCAGCATTCTGACTGCAGTTCTGATGAGGGGAGCCGTGCAAAGACAGCTGAGGAAAAAAGACTGAACAAACATATCTGAAGATTAGGTTAGTTATGAAGTACCAAAAGGTATTTATTGATATCAATTTTCAATTGTTTTTACAGTAGTGCATTCATTATGAGAATTGTGATGGGATGTCTGTTTGCTTTTATTTTAAATCTTGAAGGTCCAATAGTGTCATTTTGAAATCCCATACTTGCCCCAAAAAATAACACAAATGTTGTCCCAAGCATGATGCCATATCAAAAGCTATTAATATGTACCATTCAGGCATTGTTTACACCTTTTGTTTGTGGATCTAATCACAAGTAAATGGTGCTAAATGGGATCAAAAACACATACAGAGCTAGTCAAAACTTATAGTGCAGATGCTTATGGAGTCAAATGCATTGGAAACGCCACAAAAACATCTACCCTCCACCTGCTGACCTCATTTTTTAAACATTAGGGCTGCACAATATTCAGCATCGATATCGCAATGTGATCATTCGCAATAGACACATTGCAGGATTTGCAATGTTGAGTTTGTATTATAATTCATCATTTGCTTGTGTTTTTTGATGCCTGATGTGATTGTAAAATGATTTTAAAAGCATTCATCCATAAGAAATTGCACCATTTGTGGCCTTAACTATGATTCATTATTTCATTTGTATTTTTATCATTCAATTACTGTACTTGAATACTGTTAGACTCTGGAAATGATAAAACACTTTATTTTTGTTGTATCTTTTTCTTGATTGTATTTATAGATTAGTATGCATGAAAATACAACACATGCTAATACAGAAATGCACAGTAAATAGCACAGACCACAACGAAAATGTGTCAGGGGACCCCGATAAGCTTATAGATTGTTTATTAGATTTTATCGAGATGCAAATAGTAAACATTAATCAATCTCTGACTGAAAACATGCATGAAAATATTCACAACACATACATAAATGCACCGCAAATACATACCACAGACCACAACAACAATGTATCAGGGAAATTTATAGATTGTTTATTAGATTTTATGGAGATGCAGAATCATCCCAGCTGATCTAACATTATAAATTCTTTCCAAATAGAGATTTTAGGTCATCTGGTGAAAGGGTATTCATATTGCAATATATATCGCAAAATACAAAAATATCACATTTTTGCTAGATTTTTCCAATATCGTGCAGCCCTATTAAACATTACAGGATGTGCTGTTGAAACAAGCTAGCAAGATGGGATTTAAACTTGCCTGTAAATTTGCCCATAAAGACCCTTCCCTTAACAAATCAGGAAAGTAGTCACAGAAAATGCATTAAAACACCAGGCGTAAGTGAGAATGTGTCCCCCTCATGTAATTGTAAGGATTGTGCAAAAAATATTATCAGACATTCTGTGAAAATTTCCTTGCTCTGTTAAATATCATTTGGGAAATATTTAAAAAAGAAAAAAACTCAAAGGGGGGCTAATAATTCTGACTGTAACGTTATGCATCTTAATGCATTTTAATACCAGGTGTAAATAGGGCCCTTTGTAATAATATGTGCATAAATAAAAATATAAACAGCTTTTCCTACTTGAATGAACCAGAAAAAATGTTGAGTGAGAATCTTGATTTTGTTCATAATGGATTGATTGGAATGTTGGAGTGTTGTGGTTGTTTTATTGGTTAATCCGGTTGTCCCACCTTTGTACCAGTATACATGAGATTAAGTTATTTGATTAAAGGTACATTAATTAAAACACAGTGTGTATGGATAAGTAATTAACAAAAGTGCAACAGTGCAATACTGCGTGAAGAAAATAGTCATTGTACTCGTCACAGAATAGTTTTTCAGGAATGTCTTGTTATCAACCGTAGTACCTTTTTTAATTTGCAGAGCACTCATTTTTTATAATCTTTTATTATCATTAATATTACTATTTCATTTCCTTCACTTATTCTTTATTTCATTGAACACTATATTCATTCATTCTTTTGACTTCGGCTGAGTCCCTTTATTCTTCAGGGGTCACCACAGCAGAATGAACTGCCAATTTATCCAGCATAAGTTTTACGCAGCGGATGCCCTTCTAGCTGCAACCCAAGTACTGGAAAATTAACACTTTATTCATTCTACCAATTAATTTTGTGTTATTATTATTTTAGTTTCCGGGCAGTGGAAACTTATAATAGTTAGAGTCTAGTTTGGCTAGACAAACTAGACTCTAACTATTCTAAGTTTCCACTGCCTGGAAACTAAAAATAATAACAAAAATATTTTTTCATTCATTCATGCATTCATTCATTCATTCATTCATTCATTCATTTTCTTTTCGGCTTAGTCCCTTTATTAATCTGGGGTCGCCACAGTGGAATGAACCGCCAAAGTCTCTTTTCAATAAGATAAAAAACGAAACAATTGCGTGTTAAAAGACATTTTAAGACGTTTGAGTGTTTGGAAGAAGTCCTATACGTTTGGGAACGCTCATGGTCACTTACGTGTGGGATGTTCTTTTTCTCTTGCTTTCTGTTTGGGAAGCTGTCTTGGGGTGGGTTAGGTTCAACGAGTTTGTTTCATATTAAAATTTGTTCATGTTTCTGGGTGCTATTGTGTACTGTTGTTAGAAACATCTCAGAAGAAAGACATCAGTTGTTTTATATATTAAACAATGCGATAAGCCTGGGACATAGCAGATTATCTACAGTGAACTTTGTGAACTGGAATGTAAAAGGGGTTAGCCATGTATACCTGTTCTCCAGCAGCTTCATTGGCTACCGGTTAGGTTACATATTGATTTTAAGACTCTGATTTTAACTTATAAAGCAGTCCATAGGCTAGCTCCTGATTACATCTGTGATCTTGTGACACTTTCTACTCCTGCTCGCAGTCTTTGCTCTGCTTCGGGTCTTACCCTGTTTCAGCCACACCACAGACTTAACACCATGGGTGGTAGGGCTTTTTCTTAGCGTGCGCCAAAATTATGGAATGCATTACCCATTACCATTAGGAATGCTATGTCACTGGGCTGTTTTAAGAAGCTTCTTAAGACTCACCTCTTTAGTAGTGTTTTTAATGTGTGATCTATTGTTTTCTTACTTATTGTTATCTTACTTATATCATTAAGCGCAATAAGGTCCTTTCCCATTTAAAGAGGTTGGAGGCTGATATAGCCTATAATTTCAAGAAACTCATTTAATATCAGCTGACCATTATATACAAACAATAGTAATTGTCTATTCTGATTTCCTAGTAAGTTTAATGTCCCAATAATAACTCTTATTTGTGTCTTTTTAAAGGGTAAAAGTGAAAGCTTTTGTACAATCTTTTCAGAGTGCAGATATGAGCCTCAAGTGTTTTACTTTTTGACTATCAAATACTTTTACTAATGGTCCCGAACACAACAACTAAGTGGGTTTTTCCCTTAAATGAATTCGCTGCTGAGGATAATCTACCACTTAGCCGACATTCCTCTGAGATCCAGTACTGTATGTCTTTGCATAACTGGCCTATTTACTTGAAAACGGTTTGGAATGTGCAACATAAGGCAAAAAAAAAACATTCAAATTAAGGAGCAAAGCTGGATTTGGCCCAAATTAGAAAGAGGGAGAGGGTAATGTGAATGGGAGGGTAATGGGAACAAAGAGGCTACTTTTATTTGCACACAGCATAGTCTGGGCAGTGTTGTTGCGATGCAAGAACGAATCAACTCTTGTTTGCTCAAGAACATTCACACAGAACTAACAGAAAAAACATCTAGCCAAACACTTTGTTGTCAGGATGTACAGGATGCCAGAAAACACTGGAAATCTGGCATTCCGAATCCCAATAAAACATTGTGACATAAAATATTTGCTGGTTATCTCATTATTAGCACACATTTTAGCACTTTTTAAGGACCTTTTTGATGGATGTAAACAATAACATCAGTCATAATGTATTTCCTGTTTTACATTTAGAAATCCCATAGCTTCTAAGAATCCAAAAGGTCCACATATTGATAAATAATGTTATGGCAGCCGTTTTAACATTAAGATATAATTAAACTGCCTCTTGTTACAGTTAATATGAAATAGTTTGGTAACAAGCAGGGAATGCACATGCAGCCACAATGAAATGGTCTATAGTCTCCACTAATTCACAAGTACTGAAATGTATTCTCTCCCCCTTCTATGTAAGACTGTATTTATTTTGCCTAATAAATCATTTCTACCTCAGTGGGGGAACAATTAAAAGGGTTGATACAATTCAATTTGGGGTGAATTAACCATTAACGCAAATGTGCATTTGTACGTTTCTGACTGACTGATTTGTACTTCAATAAATGTTTACATTACGATCTATTCTAACAAATCTTTGGTGAGTGTTGATTGTAGTTTGATGACAAACAAGTTTGAAGTGTCTTCTTAGTTATTAAAGCATCGTTGTGTTGTGTGATATAAACGAGTAGTATTTGCAGGAAGATAAAACACTTCAGGGAAACTTTAGCCTCTTTTGTCCATTAGGGGGCAGCAGTGTTCCGTTCAAAAACTGAAGTATATACATTTTTTCATTATCATTATTATTTTTTAAATCTCATTTCACAAAAGTTCCCTTTAATTCTACAGTATGCAAAGAAAAAAATAACTGGAAGTGAAATGCAAATGAAGTGAATTGTATTGAGGAATTTATATGGAGACATGGATCAGGCACTGGAAAGGCTGGAATTTAGTATGAGGAAGTGTGACTTGTCAAGTCCATGTAGGATCAGTGTGTTGCTGCCGGTAAAGACAAGATGATGACAGATGAACTAGGATCCTATATCTGAGATCAAAGGTAAGGATATATTCTCATTTATTAATATTATTATCGTTTTAAGAACCCAGTATAACACTTTATACTCTTTAATTCCTAAGAATATGTGCTTGTTACTTTAATTATTAATATTTATATTTATTTGAAAGTTTTGTGTACATGCTAAAAATGCTGGGCTGTTATAACTCAAGCAATAATGGGACAAATCTGATCAAACCCAATGTTCAGGTTAATTTTGTTCAACTAAATTTAAATGACACTTTTTAACACAATTGTCCATATTAAACCCAGCATTTTTAGAGTGTAACTAATTTACCGTAGACTTTTAACAGTTTTTATTATTATTTTTAAAAATGATTACAATGATAGCATTTTTAAAATAGTTATTTGTGAAATTTAAGGATCTCTTGACTGTTTATGTTAACAAGGAATAGAGGTGTGACTTGTACAAGTACTCACCTGTGTAATCGTTGTGTTTCTGAGAAGCACAATACGCGCTTATATTTGCTTTCCTTACATAAATTTCATACTTTTTCATAATATAAACTTATAGCTTCTTTAGTTCTCCTCTTTTCATCATTACAGACTCTGGATGAAGAGCGATGGCTCCATCGGAGGAGGGTCTGATCACCTGGTTATCAAGCTTTTCTTCCTCCCTTCAGATCAGCATTGTGTCAGCCCTCTTCATCATCATTTATGTCACACTCCACAGCCTTTGTGCAAGCTGTTACAAGTAAGCCTTTTATTTTCTCTCTCTCATATATATTTACAGGTGTATTATTCGTTATCACATCTTGTGCTGATCTGAAACACACACCCAGGAGAAGGGAGTGATTGAGACAGAATGCTGTGAGTAAATGGGTGGAATGTGCAATGACAGGTTAAGATGTCACACACAATGAGTAACATTAATGTTTGTGATAATGTAGTAAAAAGCAGAGACCTGTTTGTCAACTCCAGCACACTTTCTGTCAATGTAAATCAGGGAAAAATTATATTGACTGATAACATCACAACATGCAAAACTATGTAAACAAACAGGACATGTGAAATATAGTGGATTTTTCTTTTTATGTTTTTCAGTTTGTCCGATAGTGAACCCTCCAGGCATTTGGATAGGAGAGATAATACAAATATCCCATCGGCAGTTCCTCAAAACGTAAGAGACAGATATTAGACACCATTAATGCTTGAATTCATACATGTATCAGTATTATTCTTGGCTCTTGATATGATGGAATGTCATTCAGCATTGAAGTGCACTGTAAAATGATATGTAAATAATGTGATTTTTCTGTAGGCAAGGCAAGTTTATTTATATAGCACATTTCATACACAATGGTAATTCAAGGTGCTTTACATAAGCAACAATAAAAACAATAAAAATGATTAACAGAATTAAAAGTGATTAAAAGTGATTAAAAATTTTAAAAAAGTTTAAAATGTGTTAAAACAGGTTATAGATGAATAAAAGAGAAAAGAAAGACATAATAGTGCGATCTGTCGGACGTAGCACAGTGCTCATTCAGTAAAGGCACAGCTAAACAGAAGTGTTTTCAGTCTTGATTTGAATGTGCCTAATGTTAGAGCACATCTGATCATTTCTGGACGCTGATTCCAGCAGCGAGGGGCGAAGTAGCTGAAAGCCGATTCACCCTGCTTTGACTGAACTTTTAAAAATTTCTAATTTACTTGATCTTAATGATCTGAGTGATCTGTTAGGTTTCATTGGTTTGAGGTCAGTGAGCATAAGTGTAATATATTGATGTGCTAGGCTATTTAGTGATTTATAGACAAGTAGTAATACTTTAAAATCTATTCTGAATGTAACTGGGAGCCAGTGTATGTAAAGACCTGAAGACAGGTGTGATGTGCTCTGATTTCCTGGTTCTGGTCAGAATCCTGGCCGCAGCGTTCTGGATGAGCAGTAACTGTGTGAATGTATTTTTGGGAAGGCCAGTGAGGAGTCACAGTAATCCACCCTGCTGCTGATAAAAGCATAAACAAGTTTCTCTAAGTCCTCACTGGAAACAAAACATCAAGTTCTTGCCATGTTTTTGAGATGATAGTCTGCTGATTAAGTTAGTGTTTTTACATGACTACTGAAACTCAGATCTGACTCCAGAGTCACACCAAGGTTCTTGACCTTTTTTTTGTTGTTTGACCTTTAGAGCCAAGGTACGCATTCACCTTGAGAACCTCATATCTGTTCCCAAATGCAATGACTTCAGTTTTCTCTTTGTTTAACTAAAGAAAGTTTTGGCACATCCAACTGTTCATTTAATCAATGCACTGGCAGAGGGTGTCAATGGGGCTGTAGTCATTTGGCAATAGGGCTATGTAGATCTGAGTGTCATCAGCATAGCTGTGGTAGTAGATTTGGTTCTTTCTCATTATTTGGCTCAGAGGGAGCATGTATAGGTTGAACAGGAGAGATGCCGGAATTGAACCTTGTGGGACTCCACATGTCATTGGTGTCCACCGAAATCAGCTTATTTTGTTCAAATCAAAATATTATCTAGCTTAAGAAATAATCATGTCAACTTCATTAGGGTACAAGAGTTAAATAATGCAGAAATCATTTATTTAGCTAACAACTACACATATACACTTTTAGTGTTGTCTAATATATATGTAATTTAGAAAATGTACTCTTTTGTTTTACAGGAATCTGAAAGCAAAACAGGTTAATTTTTCTCCTAAATTAGATTTTTAACTAAATCTGTGGTCCATGTTGATTCGTAAAACTGCAGGTCATTGGGTTCCAGCACTTTGAGAGTAAAATAAATAAATAAACCATTTCAGGCAAAACAAAATGAAAACCCATGATGGCTCCTATTGATACACTGAGATCTGAATGAAAAACTGAACAAGCTTGGGTTCCAGACTGTCATAGAGGCAGGACTGATTAAAGATAAGAGTAATGTAAATAATGCACTATTTCTTCAATGTATTAAAATGTATTAATCTTGTTTTACCTGTATTTTTTTTGACTCTCAATGTTCTAAAAGCCAACGACTTGCAACATCTTCTTTAACACTGAAGAGAAAAAAAAGTTAAAAATGAATGAGGAATTATTTAAAAACAAAAAATAAAAAATGCTCCAAAACAACAATTTTTGATTCCACAAAGAACCACTATTCAAGTGTGTGTGTGTGTGTATATATATATATATATATATATATATATATATATATATATATATATATATATATATATATATATATATATATATATATATATATATATATATATATATAATATTAATGGCTCTTCTAGGAACTGTAGATACAATAAATAAACTTTATTTTGGATTTGACCCCTAGCAAATACCTAGATTCAACCTTATGTTAAATCATGTATGACTACTGGTTAATATATTTTTTCAGCAATAATTTCAGCATTGATATTGCAATGAACACCTTTGCAACTGTCACATTGCAGGATCTTCAGTATCAAAATCATATTAGGAAATAAGGCCCAGGGAAAATGAATGAATGAATTTGCATTTGTTATTTTTTTCTCTGTTAAACATATTAAATGAGTTCAAAGCATACAGGCACAAGAAATTATAACATTTAACAAAGATTAATTAAATGCAATTTAACTGAGAAGTATTTTCTACATTCAAATATTGATATTCAATATTTATATTTCAAATATATGCCAGACTGCCATTAAGTCATCCCAGGAACATAAAGCACTACTTTTTTTCATTTGTATGTTTTTAAATATAGTTTATAGTTTATAATTTTAACCAGTCTATAGTTATTAATGCAGATGGACTCACCTATAAAATCCTCCCAACAATTCTGAAATAATAAATTCTTCAGAAATAGAGTTATTCAATCCATCTGGTGAAATATATATCACAATGCATATTGCAAAAAATATTGCAATGTCATTTTTCCCAATACCATGCAGCCCTATACTGATGGCAGATTGCTTGAAGAAAATGTTATTTTTCCTGCGTTGAGACTGCTGAACCATATCCATCCTATTATGGTCAATTAAAATCATTTAGTGGTAAATTGCAGGGAATCCGCAAGAGAGGACAAGCTATTTCCATAGAGTTGCTGGATTAATCTTCTAAAGGAAATTACACTGTAATGGAGAGCACAGAAAGCTACTGATGCAAAAAAAGTGTTGTTTTTTTTAAAGGACTGACATAAGTCGTGAAATGGAGGAAAACTTATCAAAAGAATAAACAAATTATTATTTGATATGAAATAATAGACAGACAGATTGATTGACAGACAGAGACAGACACCCAGATGAATAGATAGATAGACAGACAGACAGACAGACAGACAGACAGACAGACAGACAGACAGACAGACAGACAGACAGACAGACAGACAGACAGACAGACAGATAAATAAATAAATAGATGATAGACAGACAGACAGAGACAGACACCCAGATGAATAGATAGATAGATAGACAGACAGACAGACAGACAGATAAATAAATAGATGATAGATAGACAGACAGAGATAGACACACCAGATAACCAAACTGATATATAGACAGATATATAGTCAGACAGACGGATAGATAGACTGACAGAGACAGACTCCCAGATGCACAGACTGATACGTAGACAGATAGATATATAGACTGATATATAGTCAGACAGACAAACAGATAGATACATATAGATTCATCATTTTGTTTATTTGTATAGCGCTTTTACAATGTAGATTGTGTTAAAGCAGCTTCACATTGAAGATTATAATGAATTGAAACAGTGTAGTTCAGTTTACAGAGTTTAAGTTCAGTTTAGATTGGTTCAGTTCAGTTTAATAATATTTATTTAGTAAATATTTACTGCTGAGAGTCCAAACACTGAAGAGTAATCCATCAATGCGCAGTTCTACAAGTCTCAAACTATGCAAGCCAGTGGCAACAACATATAGATGATAGATAGACAGACAGAGACAGACACCCAGATGAACAGACTGATATATAGACAGATATATAGTCAGACAGATGGATAGATAGACTGACAGACATACAGATATATATATATATATATATATATATATATATATATATATATATATATTTATATATATATATATATATATATATATATATATATATATATATATATATATATATATATATATATATATATATAGATATAGATATAGATATAGATGGATGGATGGATGGATGGATGGATGGATGGATGGATGGATGGATGGACAGATATACATACAGACAGACAGATAGACAGAGGCAGACTCTCAGATTAACAGACTGATCTATAGACAGACAGATGGATGGATGGACAAATGGACAGATTTTTTGGTTGATTAATAGACGGATAGATAGAGAGACAGTCAGACAGACAGACAGATAAATTCTCAGAAATGTATCTTCTATTTTGCAGATAGCTTTGCCGCAGAGTGCCGAATGCATGCCATCTGCCACAGATCGAGCTGATCATACATTACCCATCCTGGAGGCTGAACTGAATGAGGAAAATCCTTATGAATGCATCAGTGAGCCTCCATTACAGCCTGACAACGCTGAAGAGCAGAATAAGAGCCCTTCCCCAGCAATGACAAAGCCTGATGATAATCACTCCATCTCAGCCTTCAGCAGACCAGTAAACAAGCCTCTCACTTCAGCTGACAGCCAGAGACACTCACAGCCCAGTGCTGTTTACGCCTCAGTCAACTGGAAAACCAAAAGCCAGAAGAGCATTACACCTCGGTGTTATGCAGATACTGAGCTCGATATGAGGGAAACTGTTAGGGAGGCTCTTCCTCCCATTCCAGACAAACATTTCTAGTTTTAATAGATTAATTTGAAATTAAATTTTTTAAGATACACATTTTGCATAAAGACATACACAAATAATGTATTTAATGCTTATCTGAAACATTTGGAATAATAAATATATCTGTTCCAACAAGACCCAACGATGTAAAACTGTTTAAAGGAAGCCAAGCGTGTCTGGGTTATTGTAGGTCAGCGTGAGTCACATGACATGATGCCTCGAGCCAATACCCAGACTGGATTGAGAGACTGAAACCCAACATGCTTGTGCTGTCCAGACGACCTAAAATCCCCTTTTGGAGGATGAAGTCCGTCCGCCACGGCTGCCGACAGAAGAAAGCTTATAATCCCCAGACATCATTACATGATGAGCGGTTTCTTCTAAATCTCTGTTTGCAAATAGACAAAGCTGAATATTTAGCAAATGGAGCAAACAATGTAGGTGAAAGGTGATACACCAGTGCAAACTGCAGATCGCTGACTAAACTGCACTTTTCACTGTACATGACAAGTGTTATGCATTCATTCTGCAGTGCATACTTTTTGTTGTCATATATTTATTGTTTGTTTATGAATTTGGACTGATTTAAGATAAATGCTGATAGGGGAGAGCGGGCACACAGTAACACTTTTTAGTTTTGGTCAGATAATAAACAAAGTATTGGGGTTAGACAAACCATTAGTTTTTTACCAACAAAGCACAAGCCTCTCCTACAAATGAGCATTGAAAGTATGATCGCCGGACCTATGGTTTCTGTGCAGTATTGCCAAAAGTGCCAGGAGTAAAAATGTTACAATTTACCCCACCTGCGGGGCAAGTTGTAACAGACAGGGGGTTAGTTGTAACACATGCTTAAAAAGGCAGATTACACACAGTTAATTTATATTTAGTTTATTTTAAATATTAGCTATATTTTCTCTGTTCCTAGCTCAATTTATTGTTTATTCTACATAACACAGTATGTTTATTTATCTATTGGATAAACGCATTTGGATTTATTTGGATTGTTATCCATTATTATACAATGCATTTATTTTTGTAGTATTAGCAATAAAAATATTTTTTGTCAATCAAAAAAAAAAACAATTCTATTTAAAATCATTTTATTTAAAAAGTTCTCAACATTACACTCAAAATTAAAAAATATTGTGTTAGTTTAATTGGTGTTCAACAATGTGTGGCTTAATTGTAACACCCTGTTACAACTAACCCTGCTGTTTTCTTCAAAACAGGCTGGCAGTCAGTCACTGTGTTTTTTTACATCTTTCAAAATGGTTTCATCTTTTAGCATAGAAGATGGTGATCACAACAATATAAGATTTCACATTCATACTTTCACAGATTTTTTTAAAATAAAAAATATTGGACTATAATAAAAAATACTTTTATGCTGCAAAAATGGTTTCTCCTGTGTTTCTCATCTGAATTCTGCCGAACTTTTTTAATAAATGACAGGAAGACGTCTGCCAACACTGTGGTGAAAACCTCTGAAGCGTGCCACGGTTAACCCCGAGCAAATACCTTAAAATTCTGTGTTACATTTAACCCCGCGTTACTTTGTGCCCCGCGCTCCCCTATTTGTAAATATAATTTTCTATTTAATTCATAAAGTTCATCTATCTATCTATCTATCTATCTATCTATCTATCTATCTATCTATCTATCTATCTATCTATCTATCTATCTATCTATCTATCTATCTATCTATCTATCTATCTATCTATCTATCTATCTATCTATCTATCTATCTATCTATCTATCTATCTATCTATCTATCTGTCTGTCTGTCTATTTAGCCTATATGTCTGTTTGGGCTTTCTAAATATAAAAAATTATGTGGAATATGGAATATTTCTTGTACTCAGGGTCGAACTTAACCAATGAGCAATGTAAGCAGCCGCTATAGGGCCCCGGGGTATTAAGGGGCCCCGACCATTGCCAGGAAGCCTATATTACAGTTTTTCTCAGTGGCTTTGGTGCATTTCTCACAACACTATTTACATTTGCACAACAGTTTATGCATTTCTCAAAACAATTAGTCATTTGTGCACATCACAGTAGCAGTTTCTCATTCCTTCCAACAAATTGCAAATGCATTTGGACATGCATAAGTTGCTTTTATACAACTCTCTGCTTTTTCATAACATTATCATCCTCTTATGTCATGTCAGTCAAAATTAACTAAACTTGTGAATGCTGAATAGCCATTCCATATAAAACTAACAGTCCTTATTTCATTACTTGAGTCATTACATACAAAAATGTTGAACTAGTGGTCAAAATCTGTCAAGCAAATTTTATAAACAATTTAAATCTTTTTTTCCTGAAAATGTCTTCTAAATTGAACAATTTCCTGAATAATGTACAGACCTATGTATGTCGTAGGTACAGTTCCAATATGTACTGCAATATTTTTTACAGTTGTGCACAACTCTACCCAAAGCAAGTTTATGTTTGTTGTAAATAAGGGTGTGTTTATTCTTTTGCACAATGCTGTGAATAAATTAGAATTGCAAAGAGCAAATGCAGTAAAAATGTGAAACATACATATTCAATTTCTTGACTCAGATACCTCACTGAATGCAGTAACTTTACTGTAGTTTTCAAATGGCTGTGCAAATAGTATATAGTGCTGTCTTGAGCATTTTCAGGAAGTGTCACCAAAATCTGATGTTTTTGCATGGGAAAGAATTTACAGAGTAAACTGTCATAATGGAAACATGACAAAGCCATATGAACAATGGTGTCAGGACTTTTCATTTTGATGACACTGACACTTTCATTGACATCAATACTTGCTTTTGAGGAATGAGCTATCCATGTTAAGCAAGTGACACTCTTTTACAGGTTACCAACTAGGTTTTGCAGTTTGTACTAATTGTTTTAAAATGAATTAACTGTTGTGCAAATGTAAATAGTGTTGTGAGAAATGCACCAAAGCCACTGAGAAAAACTGTAATCATATACCTCTTTTATACATTTTCTATCATGTTGTAAAATCTGTCTATAACTGTTAAAATTTTAACAGTATTAATTATTCTCAACTTTTCTTTCAAACACCTGTCAGATGATGAGCACGGTGAACTTGTTAAGAGAGAAACTGCTCAAATAAAAGATAATTTCCTATTGAGCAGTGGCGATTGCCTATTCACAAAAAGCAATTGTTCAGTTCATATGAAAAAAACGGTGAAAATATAAGTTTGATTGATTGGGAATTAAATTTGATTTAATTTTACGTTAAGAAAATACAGCAGTTTTAAGTCTTTTTGATTGATACATAAATATTTAAATCTAATCACAAATATGGGCAATTAACTGTTTAGTTATTTTGTGAACTTGCCTTTTTAATTGTGAATTTAATGTATTTGATTTTACATTAAGAATATAAACTTTCCTCTGAAAATATATTTTAAACATGCAGTTTATTTGACAAAAATAAAAAAATAAAATAAATAAACAAATAAATAATAATAATAATAATAATCTACAGGGAAGGAGAATGATTTGAGTTTCAATGCTTGGGCCCCATACCAGGAAATCTATCTATCTATCTATCCATCCATCCATCCATCCATCCATCCATCCATCCATCCATCTATCTATCTATCTATCTATCTATCTATCTATCTATCTATCT
Organism: Danio aesculapii; assembly: GCF_903798145.1. Classification (NCBI taxonomy): domain Eukaryota; kingdom Metazoa; phylum Chordata; class Actinopteri; order Cypriniformes; family Danionidae; genus Danio; species Danio aesculapii. Next base: position 35,684,271 of record NC_079454.1, on the reverse strand, counting down.
ATCTATCTATCTATCTATCTATCTATCTATCTATCTATCTATCTATCTATCTATCTATCTGTCTATCTATCTATCTATCTATCTATCTATCTATCTATCTATCATGCTACACATAAAATAAACAAACCCGCGTGGTTCAGGAATGGTGTTGTAATATCCCGAATTGTGACATGCATAATAACACGAATCATTATTTGTGTAGCACCGCGTTAAACTTCTATTAACACGGCTGTGGGATGTTGCTGTAAGCAGCTGTCATTCGGCATAGCTGAGCGATATGAGGGCACGTAAGCGCGACGTAAAGTAAAGTCCCCTCCTCCCCTCACTGATGAGTGACTGACGGCAGAGCAGCAGCGGAGCAGCGGCATCTCCACCAAAACAACCGAGGTAAATCCACTAAACGCGCCGGCTTTTCACTGACAATACTGCAGACACTGAGCTAATTTTATATTAGTGCGTGCTTGCATCGTTTCTTCCTGCTACAATCACGTAGCCGGTGTAAATACGAACTGTTGTGATTTTAATCCTACCGCGGTCGTTTCGATTGAATGCGCTGTGCAAAACGAGCCGTTTGGCGAGGCTGTGAAATGCATGTGGCTTTCATTGGTTGCGTTTTCGAGAACAATACGCGCAAATGTGATTTATTGTATTGCAACTGTTTGTTGTTTTTTTTCTACTGGATTGTGTACATTAATGGGGGCTGAGCAGAAACTCGTGTACGCACACGTTGCTGAATAAAGGTGTGTCCTCTGGGGAAGCGCGTCAGCCAATCAGAGCGCAGCTTTCGCCCCAGTGGGAAGGTTGTTTTTCGCTTGATGTGAACGCCCATTACGAGCGTCGCAGATAAAATGTGGATCTGGATTTTTGCTGTGTTTGTGTATTACCTTTTATCAAATATTCAAACCAGAGTTGCGTTTTTTCTGACTGAAATGGAAATGTTGGCAAGGCAGCAAATGGATGGTGTTATGCTTTATGTATTCACTTCTGTAAACAAAATTATTTTCTATCTGCTGTGATTGAGAAGACAAAATAATTATAAAACTTGAATGATGGTTGAAAGATGAATATAAACTGCTATATATGTTCATATAGACGTAGAAGAACAAACACTGACGCAATGGATGAAAAAAAAATGTCACCGCTTGTTTGTTTTTAACCAACAGAATTGAGTGAATGAATCTTTGAGTCACAAGACAGAAAAAATAGCTGCGGGTCTCTCTACTCATTTGTGTATCCAAAAATACCAGTGAAATGATGCACACTCAGAGATGTGGTCTGGGGACCCTTGGGGGCCTCAAGAGAGCACTAGGAGGTCTAAGGATACCTAATTCTAGAGAAAATTATTTTTTTTAAGTTAAATTGAGGAAAAATAATAAATACAAAAATTTGTAAAATATCTGGGCGGCACAGTGGCAAAGTGGGTAGTGCTGTTGCCTCACAGCAAGAAGGTCGCTGGTTCGAGCCTCGGCTGGGTCAGTTGGCATTTCTGTGTGGAGTTTGTATGTTCTCCCTGTGTTTGCGTGGGTGTCCTCTGGGTGCTCCGGTTTCCACCACAGTCCAAAGACATGTGCTACAGGTGATTTGGGTGAGCTAAATTGTCTGTAGTGTATTTGTGTGAATGAGAGTTTAAGGGTGTTTCTCAGTGATGGGTTGCAGCTGGAAGGGCATCCGCTGTGTAAAACATATGCTTTATAAGTTGGTTTTTCATTACGCTGTGGCAACCACTGATTAATAAAGGGACTTAGCCGAAAAGAAAATGAATTAATGATTGAGATCGACCTGAGTTCAATCTCCCCTCACCCTGCGGAGAGAGGGAGCCCTGGGCCTGAAGATCTTTTGAGCTCTGCACACTTTCCCAGGAGAGGATGCCAAACAAGCTATGTATAAATCATGAGCTAAGTGTGAATTCTTGAAATAGCTACTGTGTAAACTAGTTTTAAATTATTTGTGTGAGAACTGCTATTTTAAGCATGTGTTACAACAATCACTGTTACAACTTGACTGTTACAACTAAATAGTAACATTTTTACTTCTTACAATACTGCACAGAAACCATAGGTCCGGCAATCATATTTTCAGTGCACATTTGTAGGAGAGGCTTGTGTGTTGTTGGTAAAAAAAAGGGTTTGTCTAACCCCATTACTTTATTCATTATTTGGCCAAAACTAAAAAGTGTTACTTTGTGCTCCGCTCTCCCCTACACCAAGCATTACACTTTAGGTCTTGGATAATATGTAGTATACTGTACAAATAATAATGGGGTCTATGCACAGCTAGAGTTTTAAAGCCAACAATAAACTTCCGGTGAAAGCTTAATTTGACTATTTTCAATTTCACAAGGTTGTTTTTACAGCATCAATGTTGTAATGTAATTAAAATACAATCAGTTAAAGAGACTTAAACATTCATTTAGTTGTTCAAGCGTAAAAAAAGAGATGAAAACTATGTAACCACTAGCACCGTCAGTAGCAACAGGCTAGAGCAGAAATTCCATTGAAAATACTAGGGTAAAATAAACTGTTATATTTTAAAGACATGGTGGGGGAAATGGAATTTAATAGAGTGCTTCTTGTCCGATCTGAGACCAACTTCATATCGCATATCTAACAGGCAGTGAAGATCTATGGAGTCAATATAGGGGCATATATAATTACATAAAAGAAAGTTTTGCAGACAAGAGCAAAAAATTTTAAAATAACAAAAATCGCAAATGGAAAATTGAGTTTTGAGAAATAAAAAGGACTTTTGTTAACAAAAATAAAGAACTGCAAATAAAAATCAAGCAGTGCAAAATTTTTTTTTAATAAAAATATATTTGTTGTATTTTAGAATAAAAAATGCTAAATATTTTTTTCCAGGATTGCCTTTACAAAACCTTTTAATCTCTCAAGTCAATTGCAATGCTTATGTCGATTTGCTTTTCAGTCCGTTGTGAGATTGCGATGCTGTTTTCTTTTTGCACTTCACATTTGTGCGTTTCATTTTCTGGCCCTGATTTGACAAGGGGGCGGAGTCACAGGAACTAGGACGTGTACGGAATGCCCAGACCAGCCTCCTATGAAGCGATGTTCTCAGCTGGAAACATCGTGACACAAAGGAAATCAGCCAGGAGTCGCTGTCATAAATCTAATCGAGATTACGTAAAATACCCGAATCCTTTGTTTTTTGGGGGGCTGTTTAAATCGTCAAACAGTAAAACTCGTAAATCAAAATAAAAATTGCGATTGACTTGAGAGGTTTTGTAAGGCAATACTGCGAAAAAATATTTAGCAAATATATGAATATTTTTAAAAAATGGCAAATATTAAATTTTTTTCCACTACTTGATTTTTATTTGCAATTCTTTATTTTCATTAGCAAAATTCCTTTTTATTTCTCAAAATTCAAATTTCCCTTTGCGAATTTTTTTATTTATTTTTTTTTATAATTTTTTTTTTGCTCAATATTTTAGTTTGTCTGCAAAACTTTCTTTTATGTTGCAAGTATATATGGCACTAGATTGACTGTATAAAGATTGATTATTTTTAAATAAATCAGATCTTAAACGTGACCCTTGGGCTGCCTGGCTGAAAATTAAAAGTCTGTGTGCATATAGCCCATTTAATATGTAAGAAAATAACCTCTGGACGAATCCTTTTAGCAAAACACTGAAATGAATCCTAACTCCGCTCCGTGTTTTTGCCATCTCCATGATTTCACTCCATAAATCCAGAGTTACAGTATGTGAGAGGCTCTCCGTCAGGGGGTGTGTTGCCCTAAAAAAAAGTAAAGCAATATCCGACTGCGCTGCTTGACTGTTTGCACAAAAATCTATCGCGTGTTCGACAAAGGTACTTTGATATTTTTTGCATTACATTATTGCCGTTTCATGTAAGTACAATAGGTTGAGCAATTAATTTCTCACATATTTAAGCGGATTAGTTTGCGCTAGATGTTGTTGTTTGTAAATATATTTATTTATTTAATATTGTAGCACGTCCTCGTGGCCTCATGGCGTTGGCGCAGAACTCGCGTGTTGTTTCAACCCTTAGATTAACAGCGTTTTTAACAAGTTTGCCTTCTTTCTAGCTGCTTTTTTTGTGCGGAGAGTCGAAGCCGACTGTTGTAGCTGAAAGTACACAGTATGGCAGCGGTAGGATCCCGAGCAGGACTTGACACGATGGGCATTGACGGCCAGGACGGACTGGTATGTGTGAAATTCATGAAATTATCTAAATATGCTCTTTTTAAGTTACAAGTTGAATGAGGAAAGGTTAGCTAGTGTGTATGTAAGCGTTAAGTGGTTGTTTTTAATTCTGCAGCTCTACTTGCAGTGTTGTGGGCAGGGAGAAGGGGTGCAGAAGAAGCTGAAAGCAGGATCTGCCACCACAGACTGGTCTGTCGATGCCAACACACTGCAAACCAACCTAATGTCCTTCCCAAGGTCTTCCGGCATGGATTTACCTTACAGGTTAACATGCACATCTATTTCATCTGTGCAGTTTTTTGTCCTACAAAGGCAAAAACATTTTATTTTTTAGCTATGTCTGATGAGAATTGCTCTGTTTGCATAAACTCGTGTGTTTTTTACTGCCGTGTCTCAGAAGTCCTGAATCAGTGGAGATGGATGAGATCATGGCTGCGATGGTGCTCACCAGTCTGTCCTGCAGTCCAGTGGTCCAAAGCCCCCCACAAAAAGACCTCTTACCAGGTGAATTTCACTTTTTGGAAATCTTCAAGGAACAAAATCTCATTTTGCAACTTCCCTAGGGTTAAAGAGTTAAGTTTTAACATTTTTTTTCCCACTTAGTCGCACTCCAGGTCAGACAGGAGCACTTTTAGCTTAGCTTAGCATAAATCATTAAATCGGATTAGACCATTAGCATCTCGCTCAAAAATGTCAACATGGAGTTTAGATAATTTTCCTTTTAAAAGCTTGATTATTCTGCAGTTACAGCCTGTACTAAGACCCATGGTAATTAAATGGTTGCTATTTACTGGGTTGATATGGTGTTATGTGGAACTATACTCTCATTCTGGCATAAAAATCAAGGAGGTTTGCTGCCATACCACTGGCTGCAGCAGGAGCAATAATATTATGCAGCACTTTAAATTAGTCCCCAGTAGGTAACTAGGTATCAGTGTTGCATAATATCGGCAACAAAGATCTGTCGGTCTTGTTACATGATGTAACTACAGAAAATTCAAGCTTTAAATAGTACATTTTTGAGCGAGATGCTAATGGTCTAATCCATTTCAGTGATTTATGCTAAGCTAAGCTAAAAATGCTCCTGCCAGACCTGAAGATCAGCTGCATCTAAGTGCGTAGATTCGCTCTTGACATTGGTGGGGCCATACATCCCTAGAGAGCATGCATTGAACATTACAAATTCTGTTTCGCGCTTTTAAAAACATGAATAAAGCACTTAATAATATAAAATAAACACTTAATAATACAAATAACAATCACGTCACATGTTGCAAAAGTCAATTTACATGATTTTACTGCAGTCGGGCTTTGAGGAGATATGAATGTAGAGAAATGTAGAGAGGTGTGTGAGCCTATTTAACTGTTATATTCCGATTATTGTTTTTTATAATCATGGAGGTCAAATTGAAACTGAATTTTGATTAATTGCACCGCCTTGGTTAATACTATTACGGTGAACTCGTAGCAAACTTGACTTGGTGCACGTGTAGGTTAAGAGTTGAAGGAGCATTACATTATTTTGAAGTCGATTAAATTATTGGTAGGGACATTTCAGTAATTGATGGATATTGGTGAGGACACGTCCACTCCGTCCATGCTAATTTAACGCCCATGGCTGAATCGATTAAAATATCCTCAATTCAATTCAAATTCAACTGTTTAACTCTAGGGGAGTTGTAAAATGAGTCTAGTTCCACAAAAAAGTGGAGCGTTCCACAAACAAACAAACAATAACTTCTCCATGGAAGAAAATCTTTACTTATTATTTTTGGCATGAAATTACAATCAATATTTTTGATTTATACAATTAATTTTGACTATAGGTTGTTTTCAATCATGTGGTTCTGGTGATGTGCAAAATTCAAGAAAAAAACTGAATGGGAGACAGAGAGGAAAGTCTGTATTTTTGTGATTTCTACCATATTTCAAAGGAGATATGAATCGAAAATAACCATGTGCATGATCCTTATATCATGAAGAGGGCCGAGTTTTCTACTGAACTAAAATGTATTTGCCTGTCATTGAAGCGGTACATACTGTATAATTACGTTACATGAAAAATACTATAGTAAATACTATAGTACTATAGTGTTTGGAAGCATACTATAGGTAATTACTTGAATTAAACTGTTGTAATTAACTGTTGTTGCTGTGGTACAACACAACTGTACTAATAAATTATTCAATACGCCATAATCACAATGCACCACAATTTACACTTACGTTACAAAATTTATTACAGTTTATCAGTTTACTATGCTACAGTATTCATTAACAAAGAGTTGTACACATTATACACTTTACTATGTGGTTTAAAAAACATATTTATTATAAATTACCATAGATTTTCCCCATACAGATATATTCCAGACATCACAAAATAGCAAATGAAAGCTACATTATTAGTCTACACCAGGCATGTCCATGCTCGGTCCTGGAGGGCCGGTGTCCTGCAAAGTTTAGTTCCAACCCCAATCAGAAAGACCTGGGTTAGCTAATCAAGCACTTACTAGGCTTTCTAGAAACATCCATGCAGGTGTGTTGAGGCAAGTTGGAGCTAAAATCTGCAGGACACCGGCCCTCCAGGACCGAGTTTGGACACCCCTGGTCTACACTATTAGCCTACATTATTATTTATTTATTTATTTATTTTTCTTGGGGGGAAAATGTGCTCCACAATAATAACCATCTAGTTTTGGCACAAGGATTGCATTTCTTTTTTGTTCTGTCGATGAACTTCTCATCAACAAACATTCACCGCTGCTGTGCATATGGACGTTAACATCACGGTTGTTTATTCCTCTGAAATGCCAGTAAAGACATGGACTATTGCAAAACAAGACAGAGATTTTATTGCAGCGATTACATGACAGGAGACGTTATTTTATATCTGGTTTTATATAAAACATTAACATATTTATACACATAGCTAGGCCTGTAATCTTTATTGGTGCTGTCAAATGAATTATCACGTTCAAAAAAGTTTGTACACATCGATGTATTGAAAAAATGTTGATTACATGCCGCCTTTTCTTCCATTTTTCAGCCAGTTTCTTCAGCTTTCTCCGCTTTATGAGCAAAAACCTTTGGAAGTCTATATAAGCTGTTCAGCATTTCTTATTTTGGCCAATTTAAACAAATATAAACAACATAAAACAGAAACATTTTGATGGTCTGATAGTGATTCCTATGTAGAAGAATCACTTCCTGCCCTCCATCTGAATTTCGTTCATCATCAGTGACGTCAAGTGAAAACAACCTCTTCCTACAAATATACGCATGCATCTTAAGATACATCCAGGGTTCTGTGTATAATCATTATGTGATATTTTTAATAAACAACGTAACAGACAGCTAATCAAGAATTATTTTACCTTTTTAATTATAAAGATGTTTGGTTTTCTAAATATTAAATTATTATTTAATATTTAACGCCAATAATGTAATTATTATTACCTTGTTGTTTTTCATAAATCCCAACAATTAGTTTCACAGTTGAATGGTTTAGTCACTTTTCCAGATATAGTTTTATGTTTTATTAATTTCACTTTTTGACTGCACTTATTGAATTGATTATTCAATGATTATTACATAGTTTTTTCTTATTAAACAGCGTAAGACACAACCCAACCATGTTTTTGAGTAATTCCACTGTTTAAGCCTGTGTTGTTGACTCTGTGCTTCTGTGACTGTAGGGGACATGGAGTGTTGTGGAGGTGATCTGTCTGACAGTGGCAGCAGTGGTTACTGGAGCTGGGACCATGGCAATGTAAGTCCAGCCCCGTCTCCATCGGTCACTGAGATGGACAGGAGCCCCAGCCGACCCACAGACGAAGGCCTGCACATGGAGCTGGACCAAGGCGCATGTGAGGAGCCCGAGGCCCGGAGGTGCAAGGTGAGAAAGAGACTACTGTCAGATTGCTGACCCAGAAGGCGAACAGGCAGCACTTTAAGCTGATGCTTTCAAAATTTGTGTGACTCACTTGTTGTTTTTCATCCTTGCATTCAGAGCTTGAGCCGGGGAGCATACAGGTGTCTGTGGCCTGGCTGTGGAAAAGTGCTGACATCACGTGTCGGAATGAAGCGGCACATTCGCATTCTTCACCTCGGGTGAGTATGCTTGCGCAAACCCAAATAATACATCTTTAACACCTAAAGGCCAGTTTATACTTCTGCATGCCTATGGTAGGATTAGGATCACATACCCTTCACTGTACCCTGTCTTGCAGCTTTAAAAAAATGTAATTACGTGTCAGAACCAAGCGGCAACCTCCCGCTCTCCCTCGGGAAGCCAATACGGAAGTAACTGAAACTGCAATTCATCAGAATTCCGCTAGTCCTGGCTCCATAACAGAGCAAGTTGCAATTGAGCCCTCTGTTAGAATGGCCAACTTTACAGCAGAAAAACATGTTTACAGCCTGGTACAAAGAACGATTTTGGTTTATATAGCTATTATTACCCTCCATGACAACTGTGAGGGGGGTGAATTTTTTTATAACTCATCCATTTCCTTTATATTAGGTTATATTAAGTTTGCATAATTAAGGGCGTGGCCACTTGAGTGACAGCTAGCTCTCGCTGGTCGCCGTCACTTCACCTCAGCTGAATCCGGCAGATAAGCCACTGATCTCGGCATATTCATTGTATTTTTGTTCTGTTTTATGTGGCTTTACACAGTCAGCTGCCTTTTGGACTTATTTCTTACAATTATTAGATGATATGGGATGCTGTGTGCACTTAATTGTGCTCACAAACCATTCACGTGGCCTCGTTTCCCATGTGAGTAAAGTTATATACTTATACACCATCTCTATAAATGTATTTGTTTTATTTAAGATCATTTATCATTAATATTTTTCTTTAGACCCGTAAAGCACTCCAGAATGTGACAGATTGATTAGCTGTAGGCTCTAGAACAGTCATCTGAAGCGTTGTCATACAGTGTTATGCCTGGGTTTTATCAATATTCTTGCATTTACTAACTATATCTGAAGTGTTTGGAAGTAATTCGCGTTTTCCTCCCGTAGAAAAACGTCATAAGAACAATGTTTAGTGGCTCAATGTATTACTGCAGTGTTTTTGAAAGTCTAAACACTTTATTGATATAGTGTACAGCCAAGCACATGTGGTCAGAACAAAAACGAGTCGCAGGTAATGGAGTATTAAGTGTTTCTCCCAAAGTAAAGTCTGTCTGCCAGGTCTAAGCAAAGTGCCTTTGCCCTTGTTTGGTATCCTGCCATGGGTGCGATAACGCGCGAACAAAACGGTTGGCCGTGCCTACTTGTAGCTTCTTTTGCAGTGTTCAGAAACCTATAGGTGACGTCACGGATACCCCGTCTATATATTTTACAGTCTATGGTCAGAACAACATGGAGTGAAAAATCTGGGATTGGTTGGCTTCCTATCGATGACGAGTGCGGGTGGGAAGGAGAGTTGTGTTAGTAAAACGAGGTTGATGGTGCTATTTCTTTGCGATATTCATGTGATTTCAGCAAGGTACCAGCTCATGCTGAATGGGTATTTGTGAATTGCAAGGTCCCGGAACAGATTGGGGTAATGGATCCGGCATGTTACCCGAGGATGTAGAGGTGTCACGCACGATAGTGGAGAGCGGGGGTGGGGTTATTGCGGAAGAAAAGTGAAGAGGATTGGGGAGTCACGGAAGAAAGTGAAAGTGAATAGGGGATGGGGGAGGGGGGCAGTTGATGAGGGGGATCAGTAAAATGAGGTGCCAGATCAGATTTTAGAAGTGCCGGATCCGGGGTGTTCCGGTACAAATTAAGCCCTGGGTATATCGCAGTACAATTCATGTGCACACCCGATTGGTAAACAGCGGCTTGACTGCTTATGTTAAACCTCTTTATTTTGTTTAATGATGGTTGGAAAAATCAGTATATGCTGTATTTACACCACCTAATGGGATCGAGTGGATAACATTTTATAATAAGTTTGTATTAATTAATGCCTTTACTAACATAAATGAACAATGAAATGAAAATACGTTTGTTACAGTACTTGTTTATGTTGAACAAAGAGTTGAACATTGTTAGTTGGATTTGGATGTTAATAATGCATTAGGAAATGCTGAACTATGATTAATAAATGCTCTACAAGTATTGTTCATAATTAGTTCATGTTAGTAAATACATTAACTAGTAAAACCTTATTGTGAAGCTTGACCCTGATTTGTATCTCACAAATATATGAACAGAATATCATACACATTTTCCAACCAAAAGTACAGCTACAGATGCATACTTTTATTATGTGTTTACTTTATTATTAAATTTGTTTAATGTTCGCCAATTCCCTTCTCTTTCTTCCTTAATTACTACTGTAGCATTGCTCGCATTTTCTGGTGAAAACCCACAACGGCAATAAAGAAACAAAGAAACTGCCTACTAGCGTTTCAGATGTGTTATTGCCAGAGCAGCACAGACTGAACACAAAAGTATAAATGCCCACAATGTCGTCAGCTACATATATGATGAAGTATAAGTCAGGCTTAATGTACAATACAGTTCTGCCCATTTTGATTGGATTATTATTATTATAACCTTTATTTTCTGGAAAAAAACACATTGAGATTAAAAATCTTATTTACAAGACCGTCCTGGCCAACATTAGGCAGTATATAAATCACATTGGTTTAACAAACAAACAAATAACAGGTAACATCATTCATCCATCAAAACACACAGTTAAAAACTATTCAGAACATCTACAGGCCAATGTTACCAACTCTTTAAAACTTTGCTTGGAGGTTTTTCTCCTTTTTTCCATTTTAGTACGCACCACTGGTACAGACAATAAATAAACTTCCTAAGACTGAAGGCTATAACTAGAGACTTTTTACAAATGTAAGTTTGGAGATATGAGGGGAGTAAACCCAGAATAGATTTATAAACAAAGATGTGCGAATGCTTGAGCCTATGAGTGGACAACGCAGACCATCCTACTCGAGTGTACAATACACAGTGATGAGTGGGGGATTTAAGGTTATAAACCTCAGTGCACCATGGTAAACGGCGTCTAAAGCATACAAACTCTGAGAAGATGCATGGAAATAAATACCATCGCCATAGTCCAATACAGACATAAAGGTTGCAGAAACAAGCTTCTTTTAGCGTCAAAAGAAAGACAAGATTTAACTCTAAAACAGAAGATGACTAGGGTAAATTATAATTCTTTTGTTTTCTGGGAAGCATGTATGTATTATTTGTAGTTTCTGAAGGGAGTTACTTAATGTAAAAATGAGCTCTTTAAAATAAGACAAATTTACATGTGATCAGGGCAGCACGGTGGTGCAGTGGGTAGCACATTCGCCTCGCAGCAAGAAGGTCACTGGTTCAAGCCCCGTCAGTGCATTTTATAGTCAGTTGGCATTTCTGTGTGGAGTTTGCATGTTCTCCCCGTGTTCATGTGGGTTTCCTCCGGGTACTCAGAGGTACCCCCACAAATCCAAAAACGTGGTATAGGTGAATTGGGTAAGCTAAATTGACCGTAGTGTATGTGTATTAATGAGTGTGTATGGATGTTTCCCAGTGATGGGTTGCAGCTGGAAGGGCATCCGCTGCGTAAAACATATGCTGGAAAAGTTGGTGGTTCATTCCACTGTGGCAACCCCAGATTAATAAACGGACTAAGCTGAAAAGATAATGAATAAATGATGACATGATCATTTCTTAATGCAGTGCTTGCTTTTGTAAGAGTAAATGAAAACCTTGTTGTTCTTAATGCAAAAGATGGACCTTCAGTCACTGTTGAAAAGGGCTCACATATGCTAGAAAACCAAAGAATGTGCAGAACCTGAAGAACAGTAGACAGTCTAACTGCTTAGCATGAACAACACCCCTTAACTAAATATGTGGGTTCATGTAAATGTAAATGCGATTACATAAAGGCTAGTCAACAATACCAAATATATAAAAAATGTTCAAAAGTTTATATGCGTAGCTAGGCATGTGACGATAACCAATTTCAAGGTTTACCGTGATTTGGAAAAACATTTCCTGCCATACTGTTTCTATGAAACATGTAAGTTTTGTTTTCTACTTAATTGAGTTTTTTTAGCCTTTTAACTGCACATCGTTTAGTGATGCACTGACACAAATTTAGTTTTATTTACTTATTTGTATATATTTTTATTAATTAAACCAAGAATATAAACTATTTTTAGAAACATTAGAGCATTGGCACACACCTTGTAGCTGCCAGCTTCTTGCATCTGTGTTTTCTTCCTGGTCATGTTTCGCGCTCATTTGTTTTACTGTATTTCAATTTACACCAAATTAAAAATACTATATTTTAATGGCGCCAAGAAGATATTTCCCACAGTGCAACTTTAAAATACAGTGACATACTGCATAACTGTCCTACAGTAAAATATGTTCATTTTACAGTTAAATACAGTGTAATTTACAGAAATTGTTAACAGTGTATCTCAAGCAGAAAAGGAAATTCATATCAAAAGCTTCTGGTCAGCCTACGATTCAGCAAACATCTGAAAAACAAATTGCTTCTAAATCAACATCAAGCGTGCGGTAGACCTGAACAGTGAACTTCTATCCAAAGAAAAGAAAGAAATCCAAAGATATTTCAAGTTGTAAAGAAATCTGTTTTTTTTTAAACTAATGAAGTCAGCAGAAGGCAATGATTTATTTGAATTTTTTAGCTTGACATGTTTACTGCTCCAAAATATTATAAATGTTTCTTAAAATCAAATATATTGGGCTCTCTTATAACAATCTAGGCGCAAAGTCTAAAGCGCAGGGTACAAAAGCATTAAGGGCATGTCCGAATCCACTTTTGCTATTTTAAGGATGGAAAAATATGTTCTGCGCTGCGGCGCATAGTCTAACAGGGTTGAGCTTATTCTCTTAATGAGTTATAAGTGTGTTTTGAAACTATATACATGGCAACTTTGTAAGTGGAGAAACTGAATGCTTTAATAGTGAGAAAACAGTAAAACAGACCATCTGCAGCGAGAGGAGAAAGAATGACCCTCCTTCAATCAGCCTTTACTTTCACTTTCACTTTCTCTCTTTCATGGATAAGAAAACATATGCACAGACATCCATTAGTCTATATTTAATTTAGTTTAAGTACAAAGATTTGTTTGAAAACTATTTCTAAATTCAGTTCTAATTTCCAGCAAATGAATAAATGAACAATAATAATGAAGTGTGGTCAAAAAACTGAGTTATATCCAAATACACGTGCTATGCCCCATATGGTCCAAAACCTGACAGGTGGACAAATCTAAGCTTGTTTTTATTAAAACAAATATAAATATACATATAATAAATAATACTAATAATAATAACATTATACAAATCAAGTTGTCATGAATAAACAAAAAAAACCTCCCCGAGATGAAGGCAGTGGTTTTTATATTTATGTAGAAAATAATCATTGTTTTTATATTTTAATCCTTTAATTCTTTTTCATTTGTAAAGATATCTGTATATTGCTTATATCCTGTGTGTATTAAGCAATGTTTAAGCGAGGCGCACAACTAACGCACTCTGTGCTGGACTTTAGACCTGCTTTCAGCTGGTCTATTGCACAGTCTATTTTAGTTCCTCAAAATAGCAACGCTCCAACAATGCGCCTTAACACACCTCCTTTCTAGAAGAAAAACACCCATGAGTCCACAAATTGGCACAAATGGATTTGCTATTTAAACAACGTGGCAGAAAATGGGAAAATTAAGGTTGCGTTGGTCTGAAAATAGCAACACGTCAGGGCAAACAGGTCTTGCGCCTTATTGTGCCGGGTGTATGATAGGGCCCATAGTGTTCAGTGGGGGGAAATTTGTATTTTTTTACCCAGACATTTAAAAAGAATATATTTTGGAGCAGAAATTACAATACCATAAAACTGTGTTTAAATTATACCATTATAGTGTATAAATTCAGCATAAAAATGCATTTACTTTTTCCTGAATTTATAGTTTCTGACCAGAATGTTTTATTTTGCTAAAATAGCTTTATTTTTGGTGTATGTGGTGTATCTGCTATTTAAAGATACTCAAATTCATGTCTCTCGATTCAGCGCAAATCAAAAAGAGAAACTATTTAGTAGATGCTCTAATAAGTTAGCAATAATGTTTTTCATTGGCATGGTTTTGTTTTCTGTCAAACAGTGGAGGCTCAGAGCAGTCCCACAGAGAGGAAGACTTCTACTACACAGAGGTCTCTTCTGAAGATGAAGACACTGCACCTTCATCTCCTGCTCCTTCCTTCTCCAGCGGAACCTGGACGTCCTGCAGCTCCACACAAAGCCAGGATACAACAGTCCTCTCCAGTCCACTCAGCCAATCCGCTCCCAGCAGCGTCTGGCAGATCCACACTGAACATCTCTATCAGGTACAGGTCCGCTGAGAATTCTGCCCTTTTTTTTAAGGTTTACAGTTTATTGTTTCATTCAGAAGTAATGTCAATTAAGCTACTGTCAGCCCTAAATTCAGGTTTGCAGCTGTTATAAAAACACTGAGGGCGCTATGTACAGTTGCCTTGAACCAGGCCGAAGCGCGCTTGTCCTCCCTCCAGTCTCCCGGCCCGCACTCACATTGCATTCGGGCCTAAGCACTCCTCCGTCATCGATGATGCGCTGTTCAGTTTAAGAAGGGCTCTCGCTCAGCACAGTGGAGATTTCTTTAAATCATTATATCGTTTTAGTCGTTTGGAATGAAGTGACAGGCACTTTTAATTACTTATTTTTACAAGATTCTAGTATTAAGTTTAAAGTACAATTTAGGTTAACTAGTTACGTTAGATTAATTAGGCAAGTTTTTTTTTCTTCTAGCAAAAACTAAAAGAAATCTGACTTTCTCCAGAAGAAAAAAAAATTCAAAAGGAAGTTCTGTGCAAAATACTGTCCTTGTTATGTTAAATATCACTTGGGAAATATTTAAAAGAACTAAAATTTCACAGGAGGGCTAATAATTTTTCTCTCAACTGTGTTTTAAAACAAATTATTTCAGCCATTGTTTTATTGCTCATATTCTGCCATCAAATTGAAATAGAAGCAAAATTCAGTTGTAATTTTTTAATGTTTTTTAGTGTTCAAATAAAGTTGTTGTGCAAATCAGTTTTGTCTGTGTTAAATCGGTGTAACTAATTGATTAATAATAAATAAAACTATATTTTAATTCCATTGTTTAGGTCAAATCTACAGATATTATTTTAATAAAATATGGATTTCAGTATTTCAGTGCATCAAAACTGTATCGTTTCTGCCAAGGCAATAATCTTGCCTAAAACATCAGATTTTGTCATAGTTTTTCATGTAAGTTTTTCATGTCATTTCCTGCAGGCCTGTTCACCCATTCAGGTGACGGTCTCTCCGGGCTCTCCCACATTTTGCAGCTGGACTCCGCCTGGTGACGTCCAGCAGAAACCTCAGGTTAGTCTGACACTCCACAAGCACTTAAAAGTGTATTAAGAACCTGAATCACTTATGGCATCTGGCCTTTTGTTGCTGTATTGATGTGTAGATTCCAGCCTCTCGCAGCAGATCGGTGAGTGTTGGAGAGCAGTGGCTCCAGAGGAACAGCACCTCCACCAGATCACACACCATCAGTGCGTCTCCATCCAGAGGACACTGCTCATTCAGGTACTGCGCACAATGCTGCCCTCTATAGGAACAATGTGAAACTGAAAGACCAATCTCTTTCAGGGCAGAAAGCATTTAAAAATTCTAAAGATTATAAAGATTCTTGTAGATATAAGAATTGAGTCTTTAATATGCCTTGGTGTGCTTTTATATTTATTAAATAAATTTTTGATATAATCTTTATTGTAGTGAGTAGCTGAGAGGAGAGCAAAAGCCAAACACACACAAAGAAACACTTTTTTCTCAGATTTTTGTGAATAATCTCACATTGTCTTGTCCAAATATGCACTTTTGATTAATTTATTAGAGCATGTACTTCACAAGAATGGAAAAGTTAAACGTGGCAACATTGGGCTCATTGTACATGACCATATGATAGCTTAAACGGTTATCTGATCTAATCAAATAAATAAATCTATAGTATTCACTTAATAAAATAACATAATTCAAATAACACGTCTGATCACAACACACTCATAAAGCATATTTCAAAACAATATGGCAACAAGTAGATGAAGAAACAAATTCAGACATTAAGTAAAAACGACATGGCTAATGTCATAGGACAGCATTGCTGGAGCATGAAACGCTACATTAAATTTAATGTCTTTAAATTTTGGAAATTTATTTGACCACTGTATTTTCAAATGCTCGTCTGCTGCTCCTGACAGCACCTAGTTTTACACTTGGTCAACTAAATGAATGCCTAAGTCTATTTAACTGACTGTGTTTTAATTTAATTATGTTATAGATGCTGTAAATATCTTATCAAATTGAAAATAGTCACATCAGCCTGTCACCGGAAGTTTATCAGCGGTTGAAAAACACTTGTCATGCCCATTAGGCTACAAAAGGTTTTAAAGTAATTTTGCTGCTAAATCCAGTGAAGTCAAGTCAGATCCAAGTCAGAATGACTGGTTATAATGATTTGTAATGGTTTTAGTCACATTGGGTTGCTTGAGTGTGGTGTAGACACAATGTAAATGATAGACCAATTACAAATGACTGGGCCACTGACCAACAACAGAGTAGACCATTAAAAAGGAAGAATTTAAAGAGATCTTGAATAAACTGTTTTGGACACTGGGAAAAAAGGGGCCATTCTGCATTGACCAACTTAGTGATGGCTAAAACATCTTTTGATCATATCAATTATTGATTTTTTTTTATCATTTTAACTTCATCAGTTTTAAATTATGGATCATTTCAAGCATTTAATCCACCTTAATGTTTACTGCTATCCATGAGGATTTTGATTTGTATTTATCAGCCTAATAATCAGATATCAGTTTACAAATATAAGTTATCTGTATGAGAAGGGCCACAGTTTTTGTAGTAGTGCATACCTAGAGAAAATTCAGTTTCTTGACAACCAAAACTAAATCATTTTATTTTCCTTCGCCTTAGTGCCTAATTTATCAGAGGTTGCCACAGCGGAATGAACCACCAACTATTCCAGCATATACAGTTGAAGTCAAAATTATTAGCCTGTTTATTTTTTCCCAATTTCTGTTTAACAGAGAGAAGATTCTTTCAGCATATTTCTAAACATAATAGTTTTAATAACTCTTTTAATCTCTAATAACTGATTTATTTTATCTTTGCCATGATGACAGTAAATAATATTTTACTAGATATTTTTCAAGGCACTTCTATACAGCTTAAAGTGACATTTAAAGGCTTAACTAGGTTAATTATCTTAACTATAGGCATGTTAGGGTAATTAGGCAAGTTATTGTATAACAATGGTTTGTTCTGTACACTATCGAAAAAATATATAGCTTAAAGGGGCTAATAATTTTGACCTTAAAATGGCTTTTAAAAAATGTAAAACTGCTTTTATTCTAGCCGAAATAAAACAAATAAGACTTTCTCCAGAAGAAAAAATACTATCAGACATACTGTGAAAATTTCCTTGCTCTGTTAAACATCATTTGGGAAATATTTAAAAAATAATAATAATTCAAAGGAGGGCTAATAATTCTGACTTCAACTGTATTTTACGCAGTGGATACCCTTCTAGCCACAACCCAGTACTGGGAAACACCCATTCACTCTCACACTTACACACATACACTAAAGCCAATTTTGTTTACCCAATTCACCTCTAGCAACCAGAGGAAACCCACGTGAGCATGAGGAGAACATGCAAACTCCACACAAAAATGCCAACTGATCCAACCAAGACTCGAACCAGCCAACCAAAACTAAATCATCAACCTATAAAGTGGCATAAATTGGCACTTAGAAATGAGCAAACACACAATTGTCATCTCAATCTGCATTTATTGTTATTGTGTGCTCAGGAAGGGGCGCGGCGAGGCCAAAAAATGCCGAAAAGTGTACGGCGTGGAGCGCAGGGACCAATGGTGCACCGCGTGCCGCTGGAAGAAAGCCTGTCAGCGGTTCCCAGACTAAACAAAAAGACTTGAGGAGACGAGAAAGAATCTCCACTTTCTTTCTGTCCTCCAATTACTTCCTGCACTGTAGAGGACCCCTCTTTTCACTTTTCTACCTTATTTTGTGCGTGTTTTGGTTCTGTTTTTCCACAAAGTGAACGCTGGTACTAGCTGTCGAGACTGTGGAGTTGTAGGATCCCGACCCTTCAAAGGTGAATTCTGCCCTCTCGCACAAGTCTAAAGTGTAATCCTGTATCTGAACAAGGTGTTTTTAACCCTACTCCTGCACTTCTTCAACCATAGCCCAGATATTTAAGTGATCGTTGATTTTATTTTTTTGTATACTGTGGACAATGTATTGCTTTGAGCATTTTCATGATGTTTTTCTATTGCCGGTTTTTTGTGTAACGTCACGTATTGTCTATTTTTTTCTACGTATTTACTTTGAGTTTCGCAAAGGTTTGACTAAGGTCGTTTGCCATAGCGCTTCCTAATCAATCTAAACTGCCAGATATAAAGCTACAGTGGTGTTGAGTGAAAGATGAAGTGAATGTTGTCGTCGGCCACACGGGTGGTCACGGTGTGTGTTGTCTGATGGAGAAAAAAAAAGTGCAGCTATAACCTTTTGATTGAATACCAAAGTGCTATTGCAAAGAGTTTAAAGGGAGCTAGACTGAATACTGTCCCGAGGATAGATCGGGCTTGTTTCCTTTTCTATGTTTCTTGTCATCCTTCCAAAAAAAAAACAAACAAAAAAATGTGTAAGGTCTTGTACAATACTGGATCATTCCCTTGGGAACATTTAAAAGGATTTCAAAGTGTAACATCAGATAAAAAACAAAGAGATATTATGTATAATTAAAAAGACACAAGATTAAATATGCAAATTTCAAACGCTTGTCATTTGTGCATGACAAATAACAGGAATAATCGTAAAATTATTTTATTGGCCTGTTGTGTGCATTTCATGTACAAGTGGAAAGGATTGAAACAATGAATAAAAGGTACTTTCCAAAAAAAAAAAGTGTCCGAAATGAACGTTATTCACAGTCTACACAGACACAAATGAACATTTATATGCAGAATACTGTCCATTGAAAGACTGTTTGCTAGTGAACCCATTTCTTGACATTTTCCAGTGAGTGTAAGGGTCTGTCGAGTACTATGATGATGTCGTTTGTTTACGTTCATGCAATTGCAGAAAGCAGGAACACATGCTAAATAGCCACCAGGGGAAACCAAACAATTAAAGGGAAGGATTCTGTCATTTACTCACCCTTTCCACATTAGAAGATGTTAATATTAGGTTTGATTTAGGTCGCCAGCATCTAAGGACAATGTTATTTTGACGTCCAATAACAACGTTTAATATTTTGTTGATTTTAGGTTGTGTTGGAAACTGACCAAAATCCAACGCCAAGACAACATTTTAAACTAAAGTCATATTGCCGTTAAATACTGACATTTATGCGTCAGGTACGGTGACAAAAATCCAACATCTGATAGATGTCACAGTGGTAACGTCCACACAACGTCAAGTAGAAATATCATTAGACATTTTTATTTTGTTGTTTATATGTTGTGATGGAAAGTGACCAAAATCCAATGTCGAGCCAACATCTTAAACTAACGTCAGATTGAGGTCTAATACTGACATTTATTCGTCAGGTACGGCAACCAAAATCCAACATCTGATAGACGTCACAGTGGTAACGTCCACACAACGTCAAGTTGAAATATCATTAGATGTTGTTATTTTGTTGTTTATAGGTTGCGTTGGAAAGTGACCAAAATTCAACATCGAGTCAACATCTTAAACCAACATCATACTGACATTAAAACTGACATTTATTTGTCAGGTAATGGCGACCAAAAACCAACATCTGATTGATGTCACAATGATAACGTCGACACAATGTCAAGCTGTAACATTATTAGACGTTGATATTTGGTTGTTTATAGGTTGCGTTGGAAAATGACCAAGATCCAACATCGAGCCAACATCTTAAACTAACATCATATTAAGGTCAAATACTGACATTTATTCATCAGGTGTGGCAACCAAAATCCAACATCTGATAGATGTCATATTGGTAATGTCCACACAATATCAAGCTCTAACATTAAACATGGATATTTTGTTGTTTTAAGATTGCATTGGAAAGTAACCAAAATGCAGCGTCCGTTCGAAGTTGGACATTGGCGTTGGCCTGACTGGGTTGTCAACCTGATTTTCAATTTTAAACAAAATGCAACATCCAACTATTGGGGTACAACGTCAATCTTATGTTATGTTGACATCTTGTAACTGGTGGGTTTACTTGTTTCAAACCCGTTTGACTTTCTTCTGTTGAACATAAAAAGAAGATGTTTTGAAGAAAGCTGAAAACCTGTAACCAATGACTTCTTTAGTAATTTTCATTCTATAGAGGTCAGTGTTTACAGGTTTTCAGCTTTCTTCAAAATGTCTTCTTTAGTGTTCAACAAAAGAAAGTTATAAAGGTTTGGAACAACTTGAGGGTGAGTAAATATAAATTTTTGAGTGAACTATCCCTTTAAATGTCTTGTCTCTGCTACACTAAACTGAACAGAAAAAAAGACTATGAATTTGAACAGGTTTTTCTGTCATCGTTAGGACGAACAGGTAATCTTACTCCACTGGCCTGAGAGACCACCCAAGTTTTCTGATTGGCTAACATGCACAGGCCACCAGAAGATTTGGTTTTGTTTAGTATTGTTGCCTTTTTAATGGCAATTTAACATTTAACCTTTAAACTGCATTAGCATCTATTTTCATGCTACCAGTACAGTTTATTTTGAGGTACTATTATCATTTTCATTAAGCACTAGTACTTATTCTCTACTTACTAGTTAATTTTTATAGAATTTTAGTATATTCTAGCCATTGGAGACAAGTAATTTACTATATTACTTTATTTTATTTATATATTTATACGTTATTTAGATAATTACGTACACTATAAAAAATTCTTGCTATCTTAAATGTTTTTTGTTGAATAAAATAAACTTTTCTAGTCATCTCAACCTTACCAATTAAACTCACTGAAAATATTAGGTTAAACTTTGTATAACTTAAAAATTGTAATTGACTTATTAAAATAAGTGAAAGCAACATAAAAATATTTGTTGCTAGACTTTTTGTCATTACATTTTTACAGTGCAGATACTAGTGCAAATGCTTGCCATTGACTTCTCTGAGGATGTTATTTAGATATCTACACTACTACAATATAGTTTCTAATAAATAAGTACTAGTATCAAATAAATAAATGACTACTAGACTCTTAAATAAGTGTGACTATTGGTATCTTTCAGGGCTCGCAAAATCTGGTAGCCTGACACCCCGAGGTTATTTTAAGTCGGCTACCATAATCCATCTACACCAGGGGTGGGCAAACTTGGTCCTGGAGGGCCGGTGTCCTGCATAGTTTAGCTTCAACTCTGATCAAACACACCTAAACATGCTAATCGGTGTCTCCAAGATCACTAATTATCTATAAGCAGGTGTATTTGATCAGAGTTGGAGCTAAACTGTGCAGGACACCGGCCCTCCAGGACCGAGTTTGCCCACCCCTGATCTACACCGTGCCCTTGCAGGATATCTATGAGCAGAACCAGGCACAGTGTAGATAGATTTTGGTAGCCCGACTTAAAAAACAATAGCCCCGGGACTACAGGCTACCAGATTTTGTGAGCCTCGCTTTTAAAATATACTAGTATTAGTTTCTAATGAAAAAGTACTACTACATACTGTACAAGAAAGATACTGGTGTTTACAAAATAAGCACAAGTAGCATGAAAGATGCTAGTCCAATATATAGATAAAATGTTAAAACAGCTTGCCATACTATTTCTGCAGCATCAGTCAGGGTTTAAAGTAGGGCTGTGCAATTAACCAAAATCGAATCGCAATTTGAAACGTTGCGATTAGTTAATCGCAAAAAAAGGTTGCAATATAAGATACATATGTATATTAGGGTTGTCACGATACCATTAATTAATGTTATGATACTATCCCAGCTGAAGTATTGCGATACCAAGTAGTATTGCGATACTGTAATTCATAACTCAAATCTGTGAAATAATAAAAATAGTCAAAAATACTATTTTAAAATGTTATAATAGGCCTACTTGAATTTAATTCATGATTCCCTTATTATTGAAAAAAGTATTATTTGAAAATCACTTCACCTAGAATGCATCGTTCCTTTTGTTTATTTTGTAGATAACTGACCAGCCAAAAAACACATTACAATAAAGATACAAATTATACCAAACAAAATTAGTTACAAAAAAAAAAAGTTTCCTGTTGCTATTTTGGGTTTTTCATCTATTGTTTTTTTTTTTCAGTCTTATCAGGTAAGAATCCAACGTAATTTAAAATTTCCCTTTGTGAGTCGTTCTTTTTAAAAGACTTTTGCGGTTGTTGTAGAGACTAAACCATATTGACAGGAACAGAAATGAACTGATTCAGATTCAAACTGAAGTGTCAGAAACGTGCAATATAGGCTACCATAAAAGGTGTGAATTGTACACAGTTTTGCAACCTTAAAGGGCTCCACAGACTATTAAAATAAAATAGTTTGTTGCACAAACGTGTGAGCATTTTAGTGACTTTTCCACATACAACATTACGTTTTGTAGACCGGTAATAACCCTAATGTATGTATATATATATATATATATATGTATATATATATATATATATATGTATATATATATATATATATATATGTATATATATATATATATATATATATATATATATATATATGTATATATATATATATATATATATATATATATGTATATATATATATATATATATGTATATATATATATATATATATATATATATATATATATATATATATATATATATATATATATATATATATAAACACAAATACCGAATAACATATGGGGTGAAGTGCTTTTAAAACCAATCCGCTATGCATCAGAAAATTAAACATGCTAGACTTTCTGCGATTTTGTCATGAGGCTTCGCAGACATGGTATCGGTTATCATGAACTATGCTATTACACGAGAAGAAACGATTGAATCTTTTGTTACGATGCCCATTTGTCGCTTATGACTCCCCACGACAACCTACGTCAAGGAAATTTTTAAGTGCTGTCACAGAATTGTTGCCACGGCTTACAAATTATTGAGCTGAAGCTTGAATTAAATTAAAATCAGCTTGAATTAAATCGTAAATGAAATCACAATCGAAATATTTGTCAAAAAAAGGCAATTAGACATTTTCCCCAAATCGCACAGCCCTAGTTTAAAGTGATAATTTAACCAAAAATATTAATTCTGCCATCTTTTACCCACCCTTTAGTTTCTTTCATCCACATAACACAACGGAAGATGTTTTTAAAAATGCTGGTTGTTGGCAACCATTGACTTCCACAGTAACTTAATGGGTGCCGGCAACCAGCATTCTTCAAAACATCTTCCTTTGTGTTCAACAGAAAAAATAAACTATTTAAAGGTCATTTTCATTTTTGGTGAACTATGCCTTTAATGCAAGTGTGCCCAACCCTGTTCTTGGAGATCTACTTTCCTGCAGAGTTTAGGTGTAACGTCGATCAAACGCACCTGTCTTTAATTAACAAGCGCTCCTTCAGATTCTACTCAGTTGGTTTAGTTGCGTTTGATCAGGGTTGGAGCTAAACTCTGCAGGAAACGGGTGAGCACCCCTGCTTTAATGCTTGGTATTCCACAAATTGCCAACAATAATCTGGACTATAAGCTCTAGAGGGCAGCAGTGACCCGACAAAAACATCAAACGGCTTCTGAATTACATCACTCTTGTAATGGTGAACTAAACATAATCGCCTATTGATTTTTGAATTTAACCAAGTCTGATTGCGCCAAGGTCTTCGAAGACACTTTCATACAACACAAATCTGAGCAAAACAACCAATCATAGCACAAAGCAGTGTGCAAGGTAAGAATATAAAGTGCTTTTGTTTTGTTTTTTTACCTCAAACAGAAGCAAACCTCCCCACAGCCCATCCGCTCTCTCTCTCTCATCTGTAACTGATTCACGTGCTCATTCAAGTTTCACTGATTTGCCTTTTATTATTTTGTATTCACAATGCTTCAAAGGTTAATTGACGGAGTTTCAGATAAATGAACAATCAGTTCTCATCATCAGCAACATTCGTCCTAACAGATGCTTTATTTGGGGGGGATGTCGGCACCATGGAAATGTCAATGATTAAAAACCCAGCTATACAAAATATTCCTCTTCTTTGATTAAACACAGATTTACATCTAGTTCTGGGGGCGCGGTGCATGTCATGATGGAGATGTTCACAGTTACTGATGAGGTAAGTGACCGTGGCCTGTGTTAAAAGCCACCTACACCTCGCTCTGTCTCCGGATTCTGGTGGAAAGGCTGTTGATGTGACCCGAGCGACCTGACCGGCCCGTTAAACTCAGGTACTGGCGCAGTAGCTGACTCACGCGCTTTTGGTTGTTCCACTTACGGGCAGACTTTCTGATCCCTATGAAGCCTCCGTAGCGCTTCTGCAAAGGCCTTCCGGAGCTCACCAGTTTGCGTAAACCGTGACGACCTTTCATGAAGCCCCCGAATCGTTTGGACACGCTTACGGCTGCGTCGTCGTTCTTCTCGTCTCCGAAATCATCCTGGTCCTCCTGTGTCCGCGGGTCGAGGTCTGGGTCATATGAAGCCGTGAGTTTCTCCAGCTCTTCTGAAGGCTGCAGAGCGTGTCGAAAGCGCTCTAAAGCCTCCGTGTATTCGACACCGTTGTCATTCTCTATGCTGACTGTAGCCACAGGCTCCGCTTCATCATCCGAGCGCTTTGATGTTTCCTCGTCCTGCAAGGGTAGTGGGAGATGCTTCAAACCCGCTGCTTGGTAACACAGATCCCAGGTCAGTGCCGGAGACGTCTGTGCTTCACATTCCAAGATACACACCTGCAAAACAGAATTTTTTGGGGGGTGATGACATGAAAAAAAAATCTTTATTTATTCTTAAAGTGAAAGATAAAGCCAAAGGTGAATTTTCAGCAGTCATCTTTTGAGTCTTCAGTGTCATGTGATCATTTGGAAATTACTGTATGATTAATAGGGGAGAGCTGGTACCATTTTTCATAACCAAAATTATATAATAAAATGTATTAAAGAAACGATTTTAAACATTCATTCATTCATTTTATTTTCAGCTTAGTCCCTTTATTTGTTCAGGGGTCACCACAGTGGAATGAATCGACAACTTATCCTGCATATGTTTTACACAGCGGATACTCTTCCAGCTGCAACCCAGTATTGGGAAACATCCATACACTCATTCACACATATACACTATGGCCAATTTAGCTTATTCAATTCACCTATAGTGCATGTCTTTGGATTGTGGGGGAAACCGGAGCACCAGAGGAAACACGCAAACACGGGGAGAACATGCAAACTCCACACAGAAATGCCAACTGACCCAGTCGGGACTTGAACCAGCGACCTTCTTGCGATGAGGCTACAGTGCTACCCATCATGTCACCCCGATTTTTAACAACTTAAAGCAAAAATATGTAAATGTAGTAGTCAGGAATCAGCAGTTTCAGATGTAGGTGTAAGCATGAAGATGTAATGTAGTGTAGAAAAAAATTGAATATAACAAAACGAGAAAAAAAAAAGTCCAGTCCAAAGCAGCAGCCCCGCTTCCAAACGCCAGCCATAGGATTTTAAAGGGTCCAGAGCAGTAAATGACAGGTGTTTCCTATAGCAATTAGATTAGTAAATATATTTTGTTTCATGCTGTGGTTACTAACGCACAAGTGTGGTCTATCAATCGCGGGTGGTATTTTGAACAAATGTTTAACAATTTCAAAATAAATTTAACTTTAAACATATACTGCACATTGTTACTTTTGACCCCATCAGCAGGATCCAAAGTAACACAACAATATTTGCTCGACTTACTGGCATAATCTTGTTGGACTATGACCTTGTTAATGTTTTGTCCTTTATTTTTGCAAAAAATATTAAGCAGCATTTTCATTTTAAATTTCACTTCCATCAAATGTTTCTACCATCAAAATATTCTACAATTTTCAAATCTTTTTTTATTATGATTGACAATCTGCATTACTTTGATAAAAACAACTGAATCAAAACACTGCAAACTCTAATGTGAAAGTGAAAAATGCATGGCTATTTGCATAATAAATAAAAGTGTTACTTCCGTCCCCTCAGGAACTCTTGCCATTTAAACCTGATTTACTTTTAAACCGAAAAACTCAGACATTGCAAACTCATGGATGTGTTATTGCATTAAATAACCTGTAGATTGATCATTAGTGGGACTCATGAAAAGAGAAACACAACTTGTAATAAGGAAAAAAGAACCGCTACAATAATGTACTTTCTGCACTTAAAAACTGAAATTTGGACATAACTGCAGAACACAGTCCTGAAATCAGATGATGTTTGGCAGCTCCATAAAGGGTTGCATGCTAAAGGTGCTGTTATAGCCTGGAAAGCAAATGTTGTCAGGGCTTCGAGAAAATCGATTTGTTAATTTGTTACTCCCACGTTACTTTTGTCCCCACTCTTCCTATGATAAAAAATACCAAGTCTGTAAACATTGCACATCTCTTGAGCTTTACATTATCAATGATAAAAATAGTAAGGTTGTCAACATTTTTGAGGAAGCCCTGATTATTCCTGATTTGTTGTCGAATATAGAGTTCAAAACTTTTATTATTTAGCTCGAAATTTTATTAGCTTGGTCAAATAATATTAATTTGATCAATTATTTAAATTCACAAGTAATCTCAGATGATCGGTCAACATATATATTTCTCAGCTATTATGAATTGTTAAAATTGATAATAGCTGAGATGCCAAAAGTCCAGAGATGACTGAACACTAGTAGTGGATGAATGAATTTAGATTTTTTTGAAGTCGACATTTATGTGATTAAAGTTGAGTCGATGTCGACTAGCTACTGGTGACACCATCAGAAAAACATAAGCTGCAAATGTTTTACAACATGCCACAAATTGAAAGCAAATGTTGTCAGGGCTTTGAGGCCTTTGTTACTTTCATCCCACGTTACTTTTGTCCACACTCTCCCCTGTGATAAAAAATACTAAATCTGTAAACATTACTCATCTCTTGAGCATTAAATTATCAATAGTAAGTCTGTAAACATTGCTCATCTCTTGAGCATTAAATTATCAATTGTAAGTCTGTAAACATTGCACATCTCTTGAGCATCAGATTTCTCAATGATAAAAATAGTAAGGCTGTCAACATTTTTGAGGAAGCCCTGATTATTCCTGATTTGTTGTCGAATACAAAGTTCAAAACTCTTATTATTTAGCTCGAAATTTCAATTTGAATAGCTTGGTGAAATAACATAAATTTCAATATTTAATTTTATTTATTTAGATTTTTCCATTTTAGTTTCACGGTTTTAAGTTGCTTTTGAAAGTTCATTCAAAATAAACATTCTTTGCAATATATAAAATTCCCAAATCCTTGTTTGTTAAATTATTAAATATTTTTGTTTTCATCTCTTTCCTTATATTTCATATTATTTGCATATATTATTTATATATATATATATATATATAGAACATAAATGTGTCTTTTTAGGGAAATAGTTTTATCCTCTTTTTTATTTGGTAGATTTTAAGATATTTTGGGGGGGGGATTTGCCCTTTGTCATAAAAAAACTACATATAAAAAAATTCCTAAAGACACAATGCTGCACGCAAGCCATCTTACCAGTGCAATGAGATGTGAAATGATATGTGGCATCGGTGCAAGAAATGATATGATAATTGAGTGACTAGAATGGGATAAAAGCCTCTATTTTGTATGTGATCAGCAGAGCTCAGTTGTAGACAAATGCATGTTCTTTCTAAAGATGCCCTCTTTAAAGATGATTATGTAGAAAGCAAGCCTGTTTTATGATCTCCCATTAATAGGAGGAAATCAATCATAAGCGTGTTGCAGCATAGAACATTCAAGTGAAACAAGAAGTTGCATGCATGAAAAGTATTTGGCCTTGCAAATGAAATGTTGATGCCAAATGGGAAAGTATTAATGGCAGCTTAAAGATGCCTCTCGTAGGGAGAATTAAGTCACATGACTTGCTGAGGTATGAGTTTTTCACAGATTTCAATAGATCTTAAACATCTTGATGCTTCTGTGGGTCTCATCTATCCAAACTGATCTTTATTTTGTATTTTCTCTTCAAGTCAGGTGATTGGTTGGGCCATTCTACAGCTTGATTGAGTTTCCTTGGCTGTGTTTTGGATCATTGTCTTGCTGAAATTTCCACCCTGGTTTCATCTTCATCATCCTGGTAATGTAGATGTTGAACTGAAGCAGATAATATTTATTTGCAACGACAAAGGGCAGAGGGTTGCTGAAGAACTACTATGAGATTTCAGCTGCTGTCTAGGCTTTCACTGTCTTTCTACCAGTGGTGTAAAGTACTTAAGTAAATAGACTTCGTTACTTTACTTAAGTATTTTTTTTGGCTACTTTGTACTTTTACTGAGTATTAAAAATATAAGCAACTTTTACTCTCTACTTGACTACATTTTTGATTGAATATATGTACTCTTTACTCCACTACATTTGAATGGACGCTTACCGTTACTCGTTACATTGTGATTGTGTGCGACAAGTTGGCATCTTTATCTACCACGGCTACTTTGTTGGCCGGACGAAGTGATATCGCCATCTGCAGGGTGCCGAAGGAATTGTATGCTATTTATGAGCTAAATCACGTGAACGTGAATTAGCAGCTTGCCTAATACCAGGTGTTTAATTAGCGACATGGCTGCAGCCAATGATGAGCTGAAGTTGGCACTGATGACCATCCATGGCCTTATCTGAAAGAAATGTTTTCATTTGCCGATATGCAGAATGGCTCTTACAGGATGCAGTGTCTACTTTTTTACCATGAAACAAGAAAATAAGTGCTTTTAAGAATTTATCATCAAATTTGAGAAAACACATTGAAGTAAGAGTACATTTTGCATCAGGTGCATTTAGCTGTGCGTTTCTGATGTATTTTTCATTGAATTTATATGTAGTTTACTAAGTTGAAAGATCACACTGCTCCTCTTTGTTTAAATTTAATACAGAGAAAACATCCTTATCAATTGAAAAACTACTCAAAATAAAAGTATTGCCCCCCTCTGAGACTGAGAGGGGAATCACATGAAAGTCAGCTCTGATTTTTTTTTTTACTATGTTTTACTACTTTTTTAAAATTTATTAATTAATTTATTATTTTTTTTGAAAAATTGTTTGTCTTTTTTTGAACATTTGAGTTTGACTGAGACTTTTTGTTCTTTTTTTTTATCTATTTTGTTTTGCCATTTAGAACACTGAGTTGTTAAATTAAATGTCTATATTAGGAAATGAAACCTTTCTTGGTGTTCTTTGAGCCTAAATTCAGTATGGGTAAAATACTTAAGTTTTTTTAAAATCAAATACTTTAATACTTTTACTCAAGTCTTATTGGAATTGGTATCTTGTAATGGAGTAATTTTTACAGTAAGGTATCTGTACTTTTACTCAAGTATGGTTTTCAGGTACTCTTTACACCTCTGCTTTCTACTCCTCCCTTTCTTCATGTGTTCAATACATTTTCCCTGTATTTTATTTTATTACACATAACTTAACTTGTAAACTAATTTGTTTTCTTTTTATATAGAGATTTTGTAGCTGTTATCAACATCTGGTGAAAAATTCAAATCAACATCACTTTTAGAAATATGTTTTCTGAGAAAAATGGTGACGTTTTCTATACTTAATTCCCCCACTGTATTTGTGCTCATACATTGGATTAGTAAGTACTCAAGCCAAATCTGGAGCTAATCTAAAAAAAATAACTTTCGATAACAGTCCATATATTAGTAGCCCGAATTTATATTTTAGGGAAAAATAAAAAAGTGGAAAAGATAAAGAAAAACAAAAAACATGTAAAATTTTGTTAAGATTTTATTGTTTTTTATTTTTGCAATATTTCACATTAATTAAAATGTATTATCTATCTATTTCTAAAGATGTTTGGTGACTAAAATATTATTTTAATAAATATATCTGCTTAATAAATCTGCTTTGTTTAAAGGCACCAAAAAATATGACCTTTATTCAACGAGAAATGGATAAAAATATTCTTTTTCAAAATAAGGTGTACTCATTTATGCTGAGCACTGTATGTTAAGATTGTCATATGTTTTTGTAGGATTGCGTGCTGTATGTGAGTGTTAATACTGACTATGCATGAATCCGTTAATGAATGTTTAAGGTCTGACAGCATTGTGGTGTCACAGAGGGAAAAAGCCTGCCTGCCCACTGGGACCCACCAAATGTCAATCACAACATCAGCAGCTGATGACACCAC
Organism: Danio aesculapii; assembly: GCF_903798145.1. Classification (NCBI taxonomy): domain Eukaryota; kingdom Metazoa; phylum Chordata; class Actinopteri; order Cypriniformes; family Danionidae; genus Danio; species Danio aesculapii. The sequence continues at coordinate 35,653,635 of NC_079454.1, read as the reverse complement.
AGCAGCCAATTACAGGCAGACATAACCCAATCACCCCAGTCACAGCTGTTTGCTCTGCACAGCTATTAGCAACTTCATTACAGCCCCTATTGTGACAGTGACCAACTTTGACACAGTTTATCTGTAGTAGTTTGCTAATCCAGTCCTGCTGCAAAACATACTGTAAACATCTTTTGATGTATTGCAGTTGTGTTTTACTACACCGTAAAACCCAACAGTCAACTTTATCATATGAAATGAGTGTAGTTAACTCAAAACTGACTGAAAGTTAATTCTACTCATTTGAAAAGAGTTTTGAACTCAGTGTTGAAGGTAATGAGTTAATTAAATACTTCATTACTTCAACTTAAATGAAGTAAGTTCACAGTACTCATTAGGATTAGTTTTTGAACTTAAATGGTTAGTTGCAATCGGTTTCCTCAAATGGTTTGAGTTACCTTAACTTTTTGGGTTCTACAGTGTACAAACACTCTATATATGTGTGCTTGCTATGCATTTGATTTCAAGACCATGAATGGGAATCTACTAGTTTAATCTGACAGTTTCTTGCTCCATACGCTTTATCAGATGCAAACAAATGGCACTAAAGTCTGCTTACAGTGTACTGTAATACTGCTGAAAAGTATTATTTTAATGTGTATATTCACGACTAATCTCAGATGATCAGTCAACATTTATATTTCTCAACTTTTATGAATAGTTAAAATATTGGTGTCTGGAATGCCACAAACCCAGAGACGACTAAACACAGATAAAATCAGATAAAAAAGAGGCTGTCTATATTCACACACTCTAACCTCACATCTGTGATTAAACCCCTTATAATAGTGATTTTTGCTTAATAGGTCCCTTTTAACTTCCATCAAGCAAAAAAAATTCACATTGGAAAGGAAAAACGCATTCTGTGTGGATGGCTAAAAGCTGCCCTGTTGTTCATGTCAAAATCACATGGTCTGCACAGCGTGACTAGTCGACATACATTTTTGACAAAGACATGCACAACAATATATTGACCCTAAAAAGGAAATATGTTTTGAGCTTAAGCAAAAAATGCTATTTTTCACCTGCAGTCAAAGAGCGTCATGGCAGAGCATTAAAATCTGTGTGAAGCAGAAGTTGCTGAGACTTTTTTTCAGTATGTTGATGTACTTCCAACTGAAATGGAATACTGAGTAGGGGATAGGCCTTCATGCACTTGTAATAAACTAATGGTAAGAGAGGCGTGGCTAAGAATACTGTGGCTGAACTATCAGAGAACGGCCATCACTCCAAACACACAGAATTATTGTTCACCTAAAGCAATTGTTTGCAAAGTGGGGGGGTCGCAGGATTTGGGGGGGAGGGGAGTTGCTTGGTGATTTCCAAAAATCAAATTCAATTTATTAAACTAGTAGAAATTATAGTTACATTAAAATAAATGCAAATAAAAAGCCATCAACCTTTCATTTTTTTGTGACCCCTGGGGTGATAACATTTTATTAAAGGCGCAGCAGGTTGATTTTATAGCACCAGGTTAAACTTTCTGATACCTTTATGGCACTCACGTATATTAAAAATAATTTGAGGCCACAACTAAACATGGAGAATGGTCTCCGAGAGGCATTCTCCAAAATTAAATGATGAATAGACTTGGCCTGTCAATATGTGTGCACAAGTTTTATTATTTATAACCACCTCAGAGGATATTAGGGGGGTTGTGAGTCAGTGGCATTGTTATTTTGGCAGTCGAAGGTTAAAAAGTTTGGAAACCCCTGACGTAAAGAATAGCAATGTGCACTAGCAAAATAAACATTTTGATTTCCACATGGATTTTTAAGTCAACTAGTCTATGCAACATCTAGTGAACACCATGATATTGTAAAATATTTGTGTTATTATGACAAACATGGTCAAAAGTGACTATTGAAATCTTATTGATTTAACTGACTAACCCTTTTTAAATTGGTTAGACTTACCAGTGTGTTAAAAGCTTGGTGTTCTGGCAGGATGAGTCCACAGGTTAAACAGTCCCCTTGGCAGTCGCTGTGACTCGAAGCGCACAAGCATAAGAGCAGCAGGGTCCAAAATGGGGTCTTCATGACTTCTTCACAGAACAAGAAATGAGGCAGGAACTTCAGATCAAACACTGGGATCTCTGATGAAGGAGAGACAAGAACAGACGGATCTGATTGGTAATCAGCTCAAGCATAAAACCTGTGCAATTTACATTTTGTTTCCTGTAAATGATCTGGTGAAGAACAACCAAATGATTCTCCAGATTCAACAAGCACTTTGAAGTGGCTAAAACAGTGAAAGTTCAGGAAGTTACAGAAGCTCTTTAAAGATGTATTCTGAAAAACTCTTTTGCTAAGCAATTTGGCTCCAGGATTCCAATTTAGTCATATTTCCCCTTGGCTGCTTCTTCCTGCTTTTTCTTACTCATTTTATGGCTCCAGTTCCAGTTTAACCAAGGTCTAAAAAGCTACTCTAGTGGCTCTGTTGAGATGATTCTAACATTTATGTGACATTTCTTTAAATGTATATACATTATTATATGTTTGGGATTGATAATGTTGCTTTAAGTGTTTTTGAAAGTCTCTTCTTCTCATCAGGGCTGAATATTATTTGAACACAGTATAAACAGCTATATTGAGAAATATCATTTCACTTTAATTCATTTTCTTTCAGCTTAGTCTCTATTTCAGAGGTCGACACAGCAGAATGAACTGCCAACTATTCCAGCATATGTTTTACGCAGCTTAAGTCCTTCCAGGCACAACCCAGTATTGGGAAACACCCACACACCCTCGCATTCACACACACATTCATACACAACGGCCAGTTTAGTTTACTCAATTCACCTATAGTGCATGTCTTTGGACTGTGGGAGAAACCGGAGCACCCAGAGGAAACCCACATGAGGAGAACATGCAAACTTCACACAGAAATGACCCAGCCGGGACTCAAACTAGCTGCTGTGAGGCGACAGTGCTAACCACTGAGCCACAGTGCTGCCACCATTTCCCTTTCAATTTGATTTAAAATGACTGTTATCTATGTGTATGTATTTTAAAATGTCATGTTTTTTACATTATTTGTGTCTTTTATTCATACATAAATATCATTTATTGTCATTAAGTTGAGTTTTAAGCATCAGTACTTAAGTCTTTATTGCCACATAATCCTCCAAAAATGTAAATAATTTGATAATTTGCTTTAAGTAAATTATTATTTCTGACTACACATGTTTTAAATTATTGAAATCAGGTTTTAATAATTTATATAGCAAGTATGCTTTAAGTTTAACAAATAAAACATTAAATGTTACAAATTTGATTCTGTTCCTTCTTACTTTCTATTCATAGAAGCAGAGATGTACCACAGTTTACACAAACATATCATGCAGCACAATTGCATTCAACATTGATAATAATAAGAAGAAATGTTTCTTGAGGTGGCACGGTGGCTCATTGGGTAGCACAGCAAGAAGGTTGCTGATTTGAGACCCGGCTGGGCCAGTAGGCATTTCTGTGTGGAGTTTGCTTGTTCTCCCCGTGATGGTGTGGGTTTCCTCCGGGTGCTCTGGTTTCCCCCAGAGTCCAAACACATGCCGTATAGGTCAATTGGATAAACTAAGTTGGCCATAGTGCATGAGTGTGTGTGTGAATGCGAGTGTATAAGGGTGTTACCCAGTACTGGGTTGCGTCCGGAAGGGCATCCGCTGTGTAAAACATATGCTGAGATAGTTGGTGGTTCATTCCATTGTGGCAAATAAGGGACTAAGCAGAAGGAAAATTAATGAATGTTTCTTGAACACCAAATGGGAAAGTAAACGTCTGAATGAACATGAAGCTAATTATCTAAGCAAGTAACATTCCAACCAGAGAATAACGATCCCAAAAGGGGGAGGAAAAAAAAATCACACAACAATGCCATTACATGTTCCCTGAAAAACCTGCCAGCGAACAGTTCTTGAAAAACATGTTTTTCTCCATGACATTTTAATAATCTAAAGACCTTTACTATTACAAAGAACCTTTTTTTGCCCTGGACTTTTATCAGTGCTGTTTTAAGAGTCAAAGTTTTTCATCAGTGATGTTATCAAGCAAATGTAGTGTAATTTTTTATACTGGTGGTTGCTCCAAAGCTCCTTATTTCACAAGGACATTCACATGTTTGAATGTGAACATCAAAAGTCAATCTGTAGCTGATCAGATCTACAAACATGCTTTTCACCCTTGCCAGCAATCACCTTAACGAATTCCTGCTAATCCCAGATATTGAGACTGATAACCTGGCATTTTAAGGATAAACCCAAACATGGGTCCAGTTTTCCTCAAAGATAAACACATGTCCCCCTGGAGATAAGATCACTTGATGACAATGACAATGAACCCTCAAAGTGACTCGAATTCACACATGAAAGTCTAACATAATAATGTGGATCACCACCACTGAAACATGTCAAAATTTGGAAGCCACCATCTGTTTTTTTTCCCCCCCAAACATACTGAAGTTCATTAAGGAAACTCATCATAGGCCCTAATTAATGTCTGAATTAGTGTGTGTGTGTGGCGTAATGAGAAGGAAATGAGTGCGGGAGAGAAAGAGCGGGAATGCAGTTTCCATCAAACTCTGACTCACGCACTGCGCCAGCACACATTAGTCACGACCGCATTAGGAGAGAAACGCACATATGCGCGCACCTCTAAAAGCTTTCTTTGATGAAAGCCAACAAAAATCTTTAGCCCAACTCCAGAGCAGTGATGAAAAGTTGACAATAAAAGCATCTTGAGATGTCTGTGCTCAATGAACAAGAAGAGTGCATATAATTACAGCCCATCGCATGGACATGGGTATCCAGCGCACTCTGAAGGAAAAGGAATGACAAAAAAAGGAAAGTTTCCGACCAATTAAATCCATTGCATCGTTAATACAGTTCAATTTGGAAAGTGATTTGATGGAACTTTTTTATGATCATCCCCTGCTATAATCTCTTATTAAAAGTCTTTTTTCCGAGATAATGGAAAACACGAGAACAGCTGGAGGGAAAGTGCAAAAGCATCAACCGTCATCTGCAGTACTGATATACTGTGAATGTGCTATTTTGCAGAGAGAATGAGAGTAAAGTGTCTTTCTTGATACAATCTAACATGCCATGAAACGTAAGAGAGGGACCCTCATGCTAAAAATGTAAAAGGAATCTATTGAAGTGGCCAGAATCCCTTTTGGCCACTTCAGTAGATGTGTTTTACATTTTTAGGATGGGGTCTCTATCACGAGTCACGACAATGATTACATTTTGGGGGAAAATCATATTCTAACCCGCCTTTTTAAAAACATATTGATGTTTTGTTGATGTAGATTTTCTAAGAATATTCTGGAGTTGTTCTAAGAGTGTAAATTTCTGTGCTCTGCATTTCAATTGTTTCCTTTGTGAGAAATGTGCAGAATAAAAGATGCTAAACAAATACGAGGGAGAATGAAATATTGATAACGTATCTGAAGTCACTGTATATTTTATTTCTTATGAGTGAATGAATAAATATTTATAATAAGTATTTCTTTTCATTCCCAGTTTTTCCAGAGTTTTTATTTTCCTAACATGACAAGCTCCTCATATTTTGATGGTTTCCCAGCAGGCACGCAACATCGTACAATGTTAATATTATGTTAGATTCAGGGCATGACGTTAGGTTACCAAAATTCAATGTCTAGCCAGCGTCTAAGGATAGCGTTATTTTGACATCCAATAACGACGTCAAATTACATTGATATTTGGTTGATTTTAGGTTGTGTTGGAAAGTGACCAAAATCTAACATCTAATAGACGTCATAGTGGTAACGTCCACACAACGTCAGGGTGTAACATGATTCGACTTTGGTATTTGGTTGATTTTTGGTTAATTTCAGGTTGGACATTGGACATTGGCCTGACGTTGGGTTCTGACATCAACCTGACAAAACAAAAACCAACATCACCACGTTATTGGGGTACAAGGTCAATATGACGTCATGTTGATGTCCTGTGCCTGTAGGGTTTAATTTATATTGTAGAGTCTTTAAAATCAAATATTGTTCAAGGCCCAATGTATATAGCTGTTTATCTAAAGACCCAATATTTTACTGTGTAAATTAATTATAAATGGGTTTAAATTTTATATTCAGTCTTTTTTTTTCCATTTTAAAATTTATTTTAACATAACTGCATTATTATTTTCAGTCTAATAAGTATTAATTTGTTAGATTTACTCCAATTATTTATTTATTTGTTATTTATTTAAATGTAATTTAATCATATGTATGTACTATTTTGTAATTATTAAATAAGCTAAATCTTATTTCTAATTATTTGTTTATTTGTTGAACTAAAGTGTATTGTTTTCTATATATAATATTTTATTAATTTTATTCAAATTATTTATTAATATTTTTATTAATATTAATATTATTATTCCGGCTTAGTCTCTATTTCAGAGGTCTCCACAGCGAAATGAACCACCAACTATTCTGCCATATGTTTTAGACAGCAGATGCCCTTCAAGCTGCAACCCAAAACACCCATACACACACACACACACAACTCTGGAAACCAGAGCACCAGGTGGAAACCCATGTGAATGGGGAGAACATGCAAACTCCACACCAACTGGCCCAGCCGGGACTCAATACAGCAACCTTTTTGGTGTGGGGCGACCACTGAGCCACCATGCTGCCTATTATTATTATTAACATTTTATAAATCAATCAACTTTATTTATCTAAGACCTTACTACAACAAAGGGTTGTCCAAAGTGCTGTATACTATTTTTTGCCAGCCATTTCACAGACCCCTTGCAGTTTCTTGTGACCCCAACCGGTGAATTACCTGAACCCTGTTTGAAATATTATATTACATATGCTATATTACATATGATAACTCATGCCAAACATGCCTCTTTCGTCTGTGAAACACAATATATATATATATATACAATTTTTTTAAATGTCCGTACAATGAAAGTTAGTGAAGTCTGGTCAGTTTTTGTGCTGTTGACATTCCCTGCATGGATAAAAACGGTTAACAATGACATGCTGCTAAGTAAATGTGAATTACAGTGAGCCCAAACATGTTTCTTCGCAGAGAAGATGCTCTGTTCATGCTTTGACTAATCTATGGGAATGTGACTAATCTGATTTGACCAGCCTGCTCGCCCTCTCCTACAGCCACCTGATCGTATCTCCTCCTCGGTAAACACCAAACCCCATTCTCATTCTGTCCCCGCGCCGCTCCTGAAACACAAACGCCTCAACTGAGTCACCACCAGATTCTGTGAAATCAAGTCTGCGAGCTTTTCTTCAAATTTGGCTGTTTTTTGTTCCCCCATTTCCATTCGTGCCAGCCAACTGTGTCATGACATGTCAAGAATCGGCAAATAACAATTACTTTTGTTTGTTTGTTCCACAGCAGATGGAGGAAGGAGCAACATGACCTCGTTCACATTTCTCATCCACATTAATACTATACGCCGAATGCACTTCATCTCGGATTTATTACGCAGTAAATGATAGCTCACCTGTTTGCTACATCTAGCTCTTTTCCCCCCCTTTCCTTCGCAAAAAGCATCGTATCAAAATAATCTAGGCTCTTCTCATTGTCATAACCATTTCCGTTGAGGAATGGGGGGATTCGCATGGTTACTTTAATTGAGAGCACAGCGACTGCCAGAGGGCTGAGAGTCTGCGGTCCTGTTACAGATGATCATGGTTCCCCTCCACACACACACTGGCAGAACAGCAGCAATCATTGCATTATCCTCCCCGTGGCCATGACAATAAGCACAGAATTTACCATAAAGAGATGGGGGAGGGAGCAAAAAAGTTTCTCTTTATTTCTGAAAGATTATTGGCATGATATTTCAATTGGCGAGGAGAAAATAAGATAAAAGCCACTGTCACCTCCACTTAAATGTAAAAGCAAAGGTGAAGGTAAACTGGCAGATTGCATACATTACACGCTTTGACTCATAGAAAGTCACAATTTCAATCGCAGTGTTCGCCATTTCAAGGCAAAAATCTAAACAAAGCAAGCTTCAGGAAAAGAGAAAAGGGATAGTTCATCCAAATGTGATATTATAACTCTGAAGTGGTCTCAAACCTTCTCACAAAAGAAGATATTTTTAAAAAAATAGTAGTAACCATTGACATCCATGGAAAAACAAAAACTGTGGAAGTCGATGGTTACTGGTTTATAACAATTTTCAAAGTAACTTTTGCATTCAACAGAAAAAAATGACCAATTTGGGGTGAACTGACCCTATATTGTCCACATAAGATTGCAGTTTTTAAGATGGCTACACTCAAAATAATTATTCTGCTGCTTGTTCAAACTACTTACAAAAAATTAGCTTTAACAATACAATTATTGAGCTCTTATTTGGATAACTTAATTGTTAATGTTCAATCCACTTAAATTTAAGTTTAATCGATTTGAGTTGGAACAACCTGAATGAATTGTGTGGAACTCTGCATTTTTACAGTGTATGGTAAGAAACTTTGATGCATGTAGTGAGTTCATAGCATCTGAAATAAGTAAATGGGTTTTATTACAATCATTTATGTGTCATGATTATGCATACTTTCAAATTGTTTGACAACTGAACGTCAGATTTGGAGGTTTGACCTTATACTGGTTCTATCTAAGCGATCTCTTTATATTGTGAAGTTGTTTTTTAATCATTGCAATTAATATTGAAAATGTTGCTCGAGCTTAAATGTTGGAAACTCATTGAGAGCATTAACTGATTTAATAGATTTACTCTTCCCTGTGTAAGAGAGAACAACTCTAATTGATAGATGTATGCAATTATGCATGCAACACTTCTGCTCTAATGGATTTTAGGGCAAAAATCAATTTAACATGGCGCAGGTAATTAATCTGAGCAAAACTAGTCTCTCACTAATGCAGTACAAAATTTTGAAATAATTGCAGTAAATTAGACAAGCGGCTTTAAATTCATAGAGGACTGTTGCATGAATTTATTATAGGAGGCATAATCTGTGCAATTTGGATGATTTATTTAGACTTGGAAAATGTCTTATGTTAGTCGTATTTCTCAAATGCAAACATTCATCTAGTTATTCGGTCTCAATTTATAATAAGGTTTCATTAGTTACAGTATTTACTAACATGAACCAATAATGAACATTACTTGTAGAGCATTTATTAATCATAGTTCAGCATTTTACTAATGCATTATTATTAACATCCAAATTCATGCTTGTTAACATTAGTTAATGCACCGCCAGTTAACATGAACTGATGAATAACTGTATTTTCATTGACTAACGTTAACTAACATGAACAAGTACTGTAATAAATGTATTGTTCATTGTTTGTTTGTGTTAGTAAATGCATTAACTAACATTAACTAATACAACCTTATTGTAAAGTGTTACTGATATTCTCTGAATAAAATAACTAATTAAATGATATGAATGAATGCACTGAGACATTTTGAATGCTTTAAAAGAGTCAAAGTCACAGGGAATATGAAAATAGTAATGATAAACATCAGAAATAAAAATATATATCTAATATCTAATTTCTCCTTATTATAAGGCAAACAATATACATTTAAAATACTTAAAATTATTTAAAAATTAAATGATTAAAAAATGAACTTTTTTCTCAGGATTATTAGCTGCAAAGAAAACAATTCTCAGTTCCTGGTTCCCTCGTAATCTCCTGTCAATTATGCATTGGTTATACTATTTTATAGACATTGTTCGACAAGAGTAGTCCACTACCTTAATTTTTTTTAAAGATTTATTTTTGGTCTTTTTACCTTTATTAGATAGGACAGTATTGAGACAAGAAGCAAAGTTGGAGAGAGAGGTAGGGAGGTAGGGTAGGGTAGGGAAATGTCCTCGAGCCGGGATTCAAACTCTGGACGCCCTGACGTGCTGCTGCACCCTATGTCAGAGCGCTAACCACTAGGTTATTGTGCCGACTCCACTGCCTTAATTAACAGAGCAAAGATTTTAACAATTCTTCATTGGAACCAAATACATGACAAATAGATCTCCACTGTTAAAACTTAGGGTGATTTAATTTAATGACGTAGGAGAAATGAATAAGATGCCTTGAGATATAGGTGACAACACTTTCTGTTTGATCAATTTTACAATCATTTTATTAGGCACTTTTTTCATTTATGTACTTCTCTGACATTATGTACAGTTGAAGTCAGAATTATTAGCCCCACTGTTTATTTTTTTTTCGCCAATTTCATTTCAAACACATTTCTAAACATAATAGTTTTACTAACTCATTTCTAATAGCTGATTTATTTTATCTTTGCCATGATGACAGTAAATAATATTTTACTAGATATTTTTCAAGACACTTCTATACAGCTTAAAGTGACATTTAAAGGCTTAACTAGGTTAATTAGGTTAACTAGGCAGGTTAGGGTAATTGGGCAAGTTATTGTATAACGATGGTTTGTTCTGTAGACTATCGAAAAAAAATTCTAGCCGAAACAAAACAAATAAGACTTTCTCCATAAGAAAAAATATTATCAGACATACTGTGAAAATTTCTTTGCTCTGTTAAACATAATTTTCGAAATATTTAAAAAAAGGAAAAAAATCAAAGGGGGGCTAATAATTCTGACTTTAACTGCATATAGTTTTTTTTTCTCCCTTTTTTACTTATTTACAGGTTTCCGTATGCACATATGCATATATTTGTATAGTATAGTTTAAGTAAAAAAAACTTTTTGCATTGCTGCACATGACACATTGTGTATTTTATGAAATATAAATAAATAATTAACACACATTCACGTTGATCAATTATTTTTCCAGTCTTCCTACTATCGATGATATTTAATTAGCATAAATTACACTGTCACTAAAGAAACAGGAATATTAGTATAAATGAGTCGCACACTTGTTGCACTTCTGTTTGTCAGGTTGCAATTATAGAATATAATGAAACAAAAAAATATGCACAAAAGGGAGTCTTAAGAAGACACAATCTATTAAGTCTAGCTTAATTACAGCTACAAAATGTACTAGTCAAAATATATACCTCCTCCCTCCTGACTGACTTTAAAACCCAGTGCACACATTCAAGTTTCGTTAAAGCTTTTAATTAAGTTCATTTGTATAGTACTGTCTAATATACAATCATTATATGCAATTATATATGAAATTGCTAAATATGCTTTGTTCAGTGTAAGCATCTACTGTAAGTAAGGTCAAATTTTAAGAGAGGACTCCAAAATATATATTTATATTCCATTCTTAAACAAACAGACTTCATTTAAAAATGTATATATATTTTCGTTTACTTATTTTTAACTCATTTTAATAAAACTTATCATCATTTTTAAAACTAAACTGAAAACCATCTACAAATTTAGAAACTTAACAGAACTTTACAAGCAACCAAATAAAAAAGATCCCTGCAACAACTGGGTTAATGTAGGTTAATTGGTAGCCATGAAGATGAATAACAGGCAAAAGCCATTAGTAATGGAAAAAAAGACTGTTTAAAGAACAGCACTAATTATTAAAACGTCACTGAGGGACTCAACACATTAATATTAGCCCCAACACACCCCATAAGAAAACAATGACTGTTGGCAACTGCTTTCATTTCTGCTTAGACAAATATTAACATTAAGAGCTTAGCAATCTCAAAAACTCACAAAATACTTGACCCACTAACCTAATAAAACAGCTATAATCTAGACTATAAATACAAAATGCATCAGAGTGACACCTTGTTTTACCTGCCGTCGGCGATAAGGGTTCTCTCTCTCACTTTCAGTCTTGAGGTGTGGTGGATATGTCCAATCTTCAGCTTCTGGGTTTGTTCAACTGCTTGCCTGCTCCCTTTCTCTCCCCTCTTATAACGACACACCCCTTCCAGTGGTTCAGCCTCCCCAGTGTCTGTGGATGGGGCTACACCAAGGCAGGGTATTACAGGGTATTACGCACAACCTGGACAGCCATACAACCCTTAGTCAATGCTGACGTACAAGACACAACCAACGTCACCTCTTTCTCCACCCCAGAAGATATGACCTGGGCTAAATATACGCTTCATTTAATTCCCATATACCCACACTTCTTGTATGGAACTCAAAATCCATTGGTTTCATCCAGTAACATATTCACTGTATACATCCAAACATAGTTCCTATCAATTAAGTAATGATCTGAAACTTGAATAAGGTGCCTTTAACAAGCTGAATGCAGGCCAGGGAGCGGAGTTGAGCCGTGCAAACAGGAGAAAAACAAAATCTCCCAGAGGCAAAGAGAAGTCTCCGTGGACGCTGACACTTCACATCCGCAACAAAGGGTTGTATATGAGGACAAGACAAACTTGCCTGAAGGAAAGCAATGCTGAAAAGAGTTGACTTGTGCTACGAAGAATAAACAGATTTTTTTTGTGTAGCATTTAAGGAAAATGTATTTGTTGTGTATACAAATTGTGGGTCATACCTTAAAAACACACTCCATTGGTTCCTCTTCAATGCAAGAGTTGCAATTTGAAATGACAAGGTCACACCCCATTGGAGTTTGAACTGTAAGTTAAGTAGAAATGATAGAAAGAGTTAGAGCATTTTGGTAAATTAGGTGTTCCAGTTTTAATTATGATAATACCTTTTAAAACTATCATAAAAATTAGAAACAACCTTTTAAACAAGGCTTTGTAACATTCAAAATTTGTCTTAACTAGCTTTGCTTTTCCAATCTAAATTCCAATCAAATAAAGCAATTGTGCATCATGTTCGCTCATTTTAACTCTAATAAAAATCTTAATATTAAAACCTGTTAACTGGTTACCAAAAAGTTTACTAAACCAACTATAATAGATCTATCAGTGCATTTCATGTAGTTTTATAGTAAAATAAAACATAAACATCCTAGTATCCCCTATCTGAGAGTTTACTTTGCTGTTTTTTGTTTAAATAATTGTTAAAATCATTGATTAAATCAGTTATTCACATTTGGGATTAATAGGGCTGCACAATATATATTGTTTAGCATCGATATCACAATGTGTGTATGTGCAGTAGTCACACTGCAGGATTGTATTATTTATTCAAGATGAAAACATAAAGATATTATTATTTTTTAAATTATTTATACAATCCATAAAGCACTATTTATTTATTTTTGATTGTTGTTTATTATAATTTACTCAGATGCACTGCTAAGAACAAGACTTGATCATTCCATTTGATCTAAATTAATGAAATCTTTCAAAAAATAAAGCTATTCAAATCGTCTGGTAAAAATGTATTCATATCGTATATGTGAATATGAATATATTTCGCAGCAAAACAAAATATCACAATGTCATATTTATTCAATATCCTGCAACCCTAGTTTAATGTCACATTTAATTTCTTTAAATAATGTTTATTGCATTATTTTCAGCTTTTTGTGATTAGATCTTAACATCTTTACAAAGGTTATAACCAGTGTTGGGGGTAACGCTTTACAAGTAACGCGAGTTATGTAATTAACAAATAAATAACGCATTACTTTAAAAAAATAAGTAATAATATTTGAGTAACTATTTTGAAAATGTAACGCAAGTTACTTTTTAGTCTAATTAATTAGCTTTTAAAAAATAAATTGCTGAATTAAAATTAAAGGAGTCACAATGAATCACGCAGTCAATGAGAGAATGTGTTCATTATTTTGAACGCATTGAAGAAGAGGAAAAGTAGATTGTCTCCATGGACAGTGATTTATTTAAGACAAAAAGTACAAATGTAGCAAACACATCGCTGTAAACCTTCAATAATATATTTATATGGCATGTAAAAAAAAGAAAGAAAAAAACAAGTTCTGTAAGAGATCAAAACTCAGCCAGGTAATAAAAAGTAACACAAAAGTAACTCAAAAGTAACGTAACGCATTACTTACTATAAAAAGTAACTTTGTAATGAAACTAGTTACTTTTTTGGGCAGTAACTTAATTTTATAATGCATTACCTTAAAAAGTAACTTTCCCTAACACTGGTTATTACAAACGTACAAATAATAATTTAGTGCTTAATAAGGCCGGTATATTAGCATTATCAGTTTAACATCTATAATAAAAACATCTTCCATTTACTGTTACTTTTTAATTTACATATCATATTTTATGGTGCAGATCAGACAACCACAGCTGTTGTGAATTATTTACCATAAATTGCACAGATCTTTTTTTACTGTGTAGACCAGCACCAAACTAGCATAAATCAGCATGCACCTGGTCTTTCCAACAGACACGTTACTTATAATCTTAGATAATTAATATATTATAAGAATGTGAGTAATGTAAAAACCCAAGAGAACACACACAAAAACTACTTGAGCCAAAGCTTTCAGGAAAATTGAAATACTGTAACATTGTGTTCTAGCTGGTAATTACTTTGAATGACGCATAATAAATGTAAGTGGTTCAGTATTAGGAAAAGCCCGTTGGAAAAAACCCAGTAGTTAATATAGGTCTGGAAAAAAAACCCACATTTTAATTAACAATAGCTTGCTTTGATCTTCCTAATCACGCCATTTCAGAGGCTGTTAAATAACATGGATTGGACGCAAAAATAAACACCAATCCTGATTTGTAATTAATCTCTAAATGTGCATAGTGATTGTATATATAAAAAACCATGTGTCCTGCATTTGTGCCCAAGAGGAAATGAAGCAGTTATTAATCTGAAGCGGCCAATATTCAAATCATAAAGAACCAAAATAACCCATCACCTGAGTCCCTCTCCCATAGATTTGCATACCGTTCAATACAGTAAGTCTGGAATTAGATATTATACAAAGACAAACAGAAACGCATCTTGCCGCTACAGAGGAACTCATCAGATTCTGTGCCACATCACATTACAGCAGCGGCTGAATCACAGAACCAGCTCCTGAATGAGCTGTGTGTGTGTGTTTTACCACCTCTGAGTAAAATTGAAGTCAGTTCCACGCAAGATATGCAATTATATGAGAGGGCTTATTCACCTCCGTGACGCAGAATGATTGCGAGCCTCTCTGGTCAATGTTGTTTCATTCCCTTCATCATTCCAGGGCAAAGTTTTATCGTTATATGAGGCGATGAAGAGCACTGAGCCATGCCCACATCTCTATGTTTTATGGGAAGCCCTTGGCAATAATTTTCAGTGATGACTATTAATACTAGAAGCTTAATTGATTTCACCAGAATAACCTAAAGACACGACTTAAT
This sequence comes from Danio aesculapii, assembly GCF_903798145.1. Classification (NCBI taxonomy): domain Eukaryota; kingdom Metazoa; phylum Chordata; class Actinopteri; order Cypriniformes; family Danionidae; genus Danio; species Danio aesculapii. Next base: position 35,638,412 of record NC_079454.1, on the reverse strand, counting down.
GCAAGAAAATAAGAGGAATACAAAGCCTGTGGGTGAGAGAGAGAGAGAGAGAGAAAAAATATTAAAGAAAGTTTTAATCAAGGCTATAGAAAATCAAGGAAAAGAGCCTTCTCATATTTTGTACATTTATTTAACTAAATTAAATAGAAAAATAATCTAGTTTTGACGGGACTCTGAAATCGAGTTGAAATGCATCTCAGGATGACGACTGCAAGAGGAATAAGAAATTCTTCAGTCATTTTCATACTGCTATAGTTAGCCGAGAAGTCAAATAAAAAAATAATTGGTTGAGTTTTTTCCCCCTTGTATTATGTGGGAGTGACAGCCTGTTCAGACAGTCAAGGGATATTCTTGTGTTATCATGGAGGCTTCCTTATCTCTGTCTGACATTTAAGATAACTTTAGCAAAGCGTTAAAGAGTGACCTGTGTCAGTGGTTTTTTATCACTTTTAAAAAGTTGAAAAGATTTTTGTGAGGGATTTCAGTGCTTTTAACACCAAAATGCTATAAAATAACAGTTTAATCTCACATTTGAAGGGATAGTTCACCCAAAAATGAAAGTTTACTTACTATTTACTCACCCTCAAACCTTTATGTGGGTTTTTATTCTGTTGAACACAAAATAAGATATTTTGAAGGAAGCTGAAAACCTGTAACCATTGACTTCCATTGTATTTGTTTTTTACTACGTTGTAAAACCAAAAATAGTTAAGGTAACTCAAACTGTTTGAGGAAACCAATTGCAACAAACCATTTAAGTTCAAAAACTAATCCTAATGAGTACTGTGAACTTAATCCATTTGAGTAAATGAAGCAATTTGAGCACAGTAAAACTCAATAAGTTAAGGCAACTCAAACCATTTTAGGAAACCGATTGCTACAAACCATTTGAGTTAAACTAATCTATATGAGTACTGTGAACAAAACTCTTTTTTAAATAAGTTGAATAACTTACAGTAAATTTTGAGTTAACTACACTCATTTCATTTGATAAAGTTGACTGTTGGGTTTGTGTTCAACAAAATAAAGCACCTCATAAAGGTTTGTAACCAGTGCAGGGAGAGTAAATAATGCCAACATTTTAGGTTTTGGGTGAACTTCGCCTTTACCGTTGGATAACTCTGCTGAAAAAAACAGCTTAACCCAGGCTAAGCTGGTTGGCTGGTTTTAGTTGTTCAACCAGCTTGGTTTTAGAGGGGTTTTGGCCATTTCCAGGTTGGTTTCAGCCATTTCCAGCCTGGTCTTAGCTGGTCAGACTAATGACCAGCTAAAACTAGCTTGACCAGCCTGGTTTAAGCTGGACATGACTGGTTTTGGCTGGGCTACCAGCCTGGCTAGGCTGTTTGAGCTTGTTTTAGGTGGTCACCTGCCAGCCTGACCAGCTAAGACCAAGCTGGAAATGGCCAAAACCCCTCTAAAACCAGCTTAGGCTACTTTAAACGTTTTTTTTCCCAACTGGGAATTCTTGATTATGACAAGCTATATAGGGACACCGGTGTTAGTTTTCAAAAGAGAAAGAAAAAAAGCTTAAAACCAATAAAACAAACACAAGTAACACAAGTACACATTTTACATAAGTAACACAAAAAGTGTTCATTTTAACCCTGAGGAAATGCAACTGTTACATTATGTCCAGTGTGGGATGAATTGTCACAATGAAACATTGTATTAAACCGCATTTTGTAAGAGAGGGAACTGGAAGTGGCTTGTTTTGACCCCAAAAAATCTTAACATTTATAACAGATGTGACCTGATGTTTATTCTACACTTGATTAGACAACACAACGGAATTCATAAATGGTTCAATATTTAAAACGTGACGTGTCAAGTACCTGATATATCTATACTTGATTACACAACACAACATTTACCTACACTCATATTATAAATAGGTGCTGCTTGTCTGAATGAGGTTTTATTAACCAAGTAATAACAAAAAGTTAACTTACACTCTGAAATTTAAATAAATGTTTTAAACAAGTTTTGTAAAACATGAATGGACTAACTAACGTTAGGCTTGTCACTCGAAGTTGCGTAGATTTCGTCTCGGTTGAGGAAATGTATTAAATCATAAACGTATTAAAAACAGTAAACAAACGACATACTTTTACATTTTTAAAAAAGTAATAACGCCCTCTGTAAGATATTTATCAAAACGGCCATTGCTGAAAAGAGTTCCCAGCATTTCATTGGCCAGTTTTCGAATAGGTGATGATGTTCTCGTTTCTTATTGGTGAACGCGATCGACTGCGACTGCATTGACCAATAGAAACGCTGAACAGTACCCGACGCGCGAAGATCTGAAAAATACGGAAGTGTGATGACGGAAATACTGTTTGTGTTTGAGTTGTATTATGACTGCGCTTAGATCGCACGCTATAAATACGCGTTATTACACATATAAGTGGACAAGAAAACAAAGAAACTCTGACTGTGGCTGCGATTTAATCGGTAAGTTTATTCATATTATTGTTACAAATACAAAAAGCAGCAGAAGTGGAGAAGTCAAATTGGGGGATAACATGTCTTTGTTGTCTTAGCCCGTGTAAACCTACAACAAATTAAATTATTCAAATTTAGGATGAAATCTTATACATTATAATTACATATCATAGATTAAATTAAACATTTAGTAATAAAAAATAAACAATTTTACTCAATCTCATATCCAAATCTAGTACATCCAGACAAAAGGAGTTTATGCAAAGTGGTTTCTTAATTTTTTTCCACAGCTACATATACATATAAGTTTTTAAAAAGAAAAAAAAATTATATATATATTTCAAATTTTTGCCATGTTTTAAAGTATTGCAGTCATTTACATACTAAAACTAAATCTATGGAGGACAAAACCTGCAAAAACAATACATACATACATAAATACGCAAATAAATTAATAAATCCATAAATTCCTGCATAAATAAAACAATAAATGAATATGCAAATAAATGAATAATATATATATATATATATATATATATATATATATATATATATATATATATATATATATATATATATATATATATATATATATATATATTCACAAATTCCACAAACCACAAATTCCAAACTATAAATAGGGCAGTCAGATTACTAATTAAATAAATTACACAGATGTTGGGGGAATAAGAAAATGCTATTAAAATTTATTTATAGTTTTATTTATGCAGGAATTTGTGTATTTATTCATTCATTCATTCATTTGTGTATTTAATTATTTATTGTTTTTGCAGGTTTCGTCCTCCCTATAATCATTCGATTACATTAAATAATTATTAGTTGTAATGTAAAATTGTATATACTTGGAGCTGTTCTTTAAAACACTAGGTTTGGCTCATATGTCAGCAAAAATTGTAAATCATTTAAAATAAACTTGAATATGTTTAATTTCTTTCTTATATATTATTTGAATACAGGTCAGAATCAAATTGTATTTTTTATATAAATATGTATTTGTCACATTGAATAGTAAAGCAACAATATAGTATTGCACTTAGGCATGGAGCGATAACCGTTTTTAAGGTATACCACGGTTTGGAAAAGAAAAGGTTTTAAAACCGCCACAATTTTCTGCTATAGCATTCCTAAAATACGTGTAAGATTTTTTTTGGAATACATTTTTTTTGTTGTTTTTTTAGGTTGACAGTGTCTCCAGCAGAAAAGATATCCAAATATGTTGTTTTAAATTGTGAAGAAATCAGTGTTTTTGAAACAAAAGTCAGCAGAAGTCAATGATTTATTTTAATTATTCAGCCTGACATGTTCACTGTTCCAAAATATTATAAATCTTTCTCAAAATAAAATATTTTGTGTTCAAAGGGGAGAAAAAAGTTTTAGTTTTTTACTCAGACATTTAAAAAGGAGATATTTTAGAGCAGTAATCACAATACTGTAAAACCGTGATAGGTTATCATACCGTAAGAATCTTATACCGGCCCATGCCTAATTGCACCCATATTTAGTCATTTTATTTTTACAAAAGTTTTTAATGTAATAAAATGAAAAGTTTACTTTCATTTAATAAGTTTAGAAGTATATGAAACCCTTTTATTGAGTTTAATTTTATGCAGACACAAATATGGGGCATAAACATTATATATACACAAAAATAATTGAATAAAACTATTTTATAAGACTTGCTTGGCATGCAATATCAGAACCATGAAATAAAACAAAACTAACCAGCAAATTCTCATGCAGTAAACAACAGATCCTGCTACGATGGATGATATCTACACACTGCAGCAGGAAGTGGGCCGGGGAAGCTATGGAGTAGTCTTCAAGGGGCGCGTCACTGAGACTGGCTGGTGGGGCGCAAAGGGCGACACAGTAGCCATCAAACGCCTGCCATGCTGTAGCCCAGAGAGCATAGAGCTCTACCTGCAGGAACTATGGGCTATGAGAATCACAGCACGAAACCACCCCAATGTCATCGCTCTCTACAACTGCCTCTTACAGACCGGCCCTCGAACACTGCAGCCCCTCAGATCAAGCAGGCTGCCTTTGGATTTGGTGGAGAGTGCTCTCAAAGGGAGAGTTGTGGACAAAGACTCCAAAACCCAAACAAGGAATGCCTCCAGGTCAAAGAGGAGACTGATTTCCAAAGAGGAGGTTCCCAGGCGCTGCTTCGCGCTTTGGTTGGTGATGGAGTACTGCGAGGGTGGAGATTTAGGCCAGTATATTCTGTCCAGGCCGCCGGACGCTGAATGCAATAATGCTGTGGTTCGGCAGATCTGCAGTGCCATTGCATTTCTGCATGAGCATGGGATAGTGCACCGGGATCTAAAGCCAGATAATGTTCTCGTCTGTCTTACTAAAGAAGGACCAGTCATGAAGGTACAAACTGCATATGTTGGTATTTTATAGATTATGGTGTTACAAGCAGCTACTTCTAACAAACAGTAAAATCGGTTGCTCATGGCGTATTTGGAGTCAAGCTAAGTGCAATTGTCATGGGCTTGATTTGCATTTTCAAGCTTTCATGTTGCTTTTTGAAATAGCCCACTTATGGAGCAACATTTTCTTTTTGATATATATGCGTTTTTGTAGTCTGGAGGCTCCACTTATAGTTGTGATTATATAACAAAGCATACAAAAGTTCTTTCGAGCCAAATATTGGTGGTGCCCTTAACTTGTTCACAACTTACCGTGCATATGAATATTTTATAAGATAAAAGGGGGAGAGTAAATGACCATTTATGTTGTAATGCGTTTGGGTTATTGTCATTTGTATAGTGACAAAATGTGCCTGAACCCTTTGATCCATTTCTGTCAGTCATTACAAAGACAGGGTATGTCAGTCTCACAGCAAAAAGGTTAGCAAGAGAATCAGCTTGCATAAACAGTTTGAAATGTAGCCATGTTTCTGAAGTTTCAAATAATGAGGGTTTTTATACATTTCACTGCATTCAAAGACAGTCGATGTAGTGTGCTTTGAAGCGACTGATTCATTGCACTATAAATGTGTACTTTAATCCAGTCAAATATCGTCCATTCAATGCATAAATATGGATGGGAAGTTGCCTTGGGCTTATCTCGAATCTGCAGTTGTTATAAATTTGTGTTTTGTAGTTAACAAAAAAATCCCAATGTTTTCCAACAATCATTCTGAAGCTTTATTGTAGAAAAATTCTTACAGAATATTTTAATAATATTAGACTGTATTTTTTTCCAAGTGGAACCTACTTATACTGAAACAAAAAAACTGGTTTGAATGGTGGAACTGGTTTTGTAGATGTAATCATATACATTTTATATAATTAATATTTTTAAATGTAATATATTTAAATATTTTTAAATGCTGCATTAAATATACATATTTTCAGTTGCAGAGACAAAGAATAATGCATATAAATGTATTTGTAGACATGATTATTTAAATTCTTAGCAGGGTGTTTTCACATCTCTAGTCAGTAAAGTGGGTGAGTCCAGCTTTGTTTAGGTGGGACTGTTGAGTGCCGAAAGAGTGAAGGGTTTGCATGACAAAGGGAGTTTCAGTAGGAGCATGCGCTGATTTTCACTGAGGCAAAACAAACACAGACACAGGGGAGAAAGACAGTCACCACATTTACATGGACATTAGTACTCAAATTATTTGCCAAATTATTATTTTGTTGATTTTAAGCAGTTTGGCACTTTCACTTTCAAAGGGTGAATAAATTATGACTGAATTTTCATTTTCAGGTAAACTATTCATAAGTATGTTTCATGCCTCAGATCTGAAAGATGGCTCTAGTTATTAACAATGTGTTAATTACCTCCACATGTATTCCAGGTGGCAGACTTCGGCCTCAGTAAGATGGTGGACAATCCTACGGATGGTGTTCAGAGCAGACTGGCTCTGTCCTCTACGTGCGGCTCAGACTTCTACATGGCTCCAGAAGTTTGGGCAGGTCGTAGTTATACAGCCCAGGCTGACATCTTTTCACTGGGTGTGCTTTTCTGGGCTGTGCTGGAGAGAATCACTTTCTTAGAAGACGGCACCAATCAAGAACAGCTGGGTAAGTCGAGAGGGGAAAAATACTTTGGCTCATTTAGCATCACCCATTTAATGTTTTTAATGTCTTTGTTATTTAATCAATCTCGATCCATGATGCATGCATTTTTATGATTAAAACAAAATAGGAACTTGCATAGGCAGTTAAATGAGGTCTCATGATGGCGGATTAATATAAAACCCACCATACTGTGATTGTCACAGAAAAGGAACAGAAATAGGAATGGAAGAGGAAAGTTTTCAGAGCCTCACATCTCTTGCACTGGCAGACAGGTGGCTATTTTGGTTACCCCTCTCTCTAGTTACCATCATGCAGACCACTTTAGATTGGTGAGAAAGCTTTGTTGTTGAGTGCTTGACATAGCAGCCCATTAACTTAATGTGTAATAGCTGAGATAATGTAAAGTGGTCTGAGGACGCAGGTTTTGGATGGAGTGCATAAGCTATTCAGGCAGTCCTCAGTAATTACTGGAGCCCAACGATTTGCTTAACTGAGAGCAGGCAAACTAAAAGGTCAAATGTTGTAGCTTATTTATATAAGGGCAATTAGCATCCTTCCACCTATTAACCTCTCTGTATGGTGTGTTCGTCTTGGAGTTATGTGAATAAAAATGAATTTGTGCTAGGCATATTTCTTAAACCTAGAATGTACTTGGGATTGCACTCTAAACCCTTGCTAATTTTTTTCCCCCACATTTTCTGTCTGAGGTTTTCAAACACCTTCGAAAAGCTAAAAAGGGACTTTCACAGTTGGTAGTTACAAGAACTAGCCCAAAAACTAAATGTACCTCTCTAGTCAAAATTCTGGTCACAATCACAAAGTCACTAGAAGGCCAGCTGCATGCTACATCAAGTGTGCCATTTGACAAATATTTTGTGAATGCCACCAGGAAAAGGGTTATAGGTGCAGACACCTAGTGGTTGTACTAGGCATTGCACCTCTGGTTCAAAACATGCAAGAGCAGGTTGCCTAGATTGTCAACACCAACAAAGGCTGATTTAAATCGTATTCTAAATAAAAGTAAAATCACAAGATAGAGTTTTTGTCCTAACCAACATCTAAAATTTATATTTTAGAAACTTTAATTTCTTGCAGCTGAACAACAGAAAACTGTCAGTGATGCTTTATTCTGTGTTAAATGCTATTAATGTGAGTTTGACTGGCATTTTACTAGACATTTATTGCCATACTACTGAAAGCAGCAGCAGATAAACTGTTTGAAATTGAACTTTAGAACTGTGACTCAGTGCAAACCAACACATATCAGTGATTCAGCATCTACATTTAATAATGATAAAGAGGTTTAATATGTATTAATTAGATTATAAACCTTACCATTTCGTTGGACTGCAGTGAGTGCACATATATTCTGTGTTTCTGAATGGCCAATAACCACCTCATGTGGAACTCTGAATCTGCGTCTCATTTCGGAGTCTGCAGCTGTCTACCGGAGGACACATTTCGGTCACTGATACACACATTGAGAGCCTTCCTGTCTGAATGAATGAAATATGCTGTTTTCCACCAAGGCAACCAAGAGTGCTGAAATAAAATTGGCTAAACTGGCATTGGGTGGGTTAAATAACCAAATCAAAGACAGACTTTCCGGTGTTACGGTTTAACTGGTGACGGCACATAACACACATTTTCAAAGCAGAATATCATACTATCATCAATATAATACACTTCAGCAGTATTTTTTTTAGATAAACAAGAAGGTGCACTTAGCATCTTTCTTAAATATCTGCAAACATATTATGGTATTTTTACGCTTTAGAAGAGTCAAAAACGTACATACAGGTCCTTTAAAGTGCAAATGGTGGATAGTTCCTATAACTGTTCCTGTAAATGTCTGGTGCAAAAGCTCAAAGAAAAATATGTTTTTAATTACTCCCTGTCATGTAATTCCAAACATCTGGGAATTTCGATAGTATTCATAACACAAATTAACATATTTTAAATGAAATCCAAAATCTGCCTTATCCTCCATGGACAGCATCAGTCCTGACTCTTTCAGATTCCAGAAAAATACCAAATAAACATCCTCCAAACAATAAACATGTCTTTAGTCACAATAACACTTTTGTGCGCACTTAAAACAAAACTGCTTCATACAAATCTTTTTTCTCCTCAGTGTCAGTATAGGGCGCACGTTCATGGGAGTGCCGTGAGTAATTATGTAAAAAGAGTAATGGAGAAATAAAGTAATTAGTTTTGTTTTATGTGCACATAAATGTATTCGTGTTGCTTTCTAATATTTGGATTGAACCACTGAAGACGGATGTATGGATCCAAATTCCAGCTAAAAGTATTGCTTTCACGTACGGTTTACATCTTGCGCTCTGTGAATGCCCAGCATATGTAAAAAATGAGGTACACTTGTTTGAGCTATTCATTTGTGTATGTGTAAGTCAAAGTACATTTTGGGTTATACCCCAGTATACACATAAAACCAAAAATATACTTTAAAGAAATGAATTGACCTATTTTAGTCACAGGTTTTTAGTGTTGGAAATTCAAATGCAGTATTTGGGAGATCAAAGGCAACAACAGTGAAAGAAGGACGTGTTTCACCAAATGCTTGAAAATTGATTAAGCATAACATGTGTTTCCTGTTTATTGTGTGTAGGTGCATATGTGATGCGGGGCCGCTGGCTCTCCCCATTAGCTGAAGCTCTGTGTGAGAATCCAGACCTGCAGCTGATCATCCCTATGAGGACTCGACGAGCTCCTCCACTGCCCCCACCTCCAAACCCTTCAATGTGTGAGCTTCTGCTGGACATGCTGGATGTTGACCCAGACGCCCGGCCCACCGCAGACCAGCTAGAGGAGAGGGTCCAATGTGCTTTAAAGCTGGACTGATCTCAACGTTTTTTTTTTAAATTGTACACCACAAAACAGGGAAAAATCAACACCAGACTACTTACTACACTGAAAAACTTGAAGATAAAGCCAAGGGAACTTATCAAACAGGACCAACTGGGGTACTGTTCATTTGAAAACTGATACTTAAAAGAAATATGTGCTGAAATAGGATAAATATATGTTTAATGACATTAGCATATATATGTAGCTATGTGAATAAGAGAATGAACCGAGAATTTCCAATTGGAAAGAGTTTTAGTCCATTAGTTTCTCTGGATTTACTATTTATGTTTATGTGTTTGAGTAAAATGTAATGTTGGTTTCGTTCTACTTAAGACTTATTTTAAAAATAAATAATTTAGAACAATAAAAAATGTATAAAATAACACAAAGGGTGCCATGACTTCAGGTGTTTATATTTATTTTTAGAAAGTTAAGTAATCAGTGATTGTTGGAATAACCTTTTATTTATTTATTTTGACCAATAGGCATTTTCAAGGGGGCAGATGCTCTATATTACAAGATTCTTATTTGAAACATGTTATTAGAACAAAAACTTGTTTACATTTTACTTAGACTCATAGGTAGTACATTTTCAAGTGGTCTCTTAATTTTATCCATAGCTTTAGGACTGAACAACTGCAAATGTTACACTTTTGATATGCGTTTCACAGCTGCTTGTGACAGTGAATAAGTTCGTTAGTAAAATATTTTTGTTGTTTGTTTTTAATGATAAAACCAATTTATACAATTTTTCCTTTCACATAAACATGCTGGTTCCGTCATTTTAATTTGTAAATGTGAATTAATGTTACACATTTAAAGAATTATCAATATCACAGTTTTTTTAAACAATGCAGGCTAATTAGTATAAGAGGTGGGTAGAGTATCCAAAATCTATACTCAAGTAAAAGTACAAGTACTTGTGGAAATTTTTACTCAAGTAAAAGTAACACTCTTAAAAGTTACTTGAGTAAGACTAAAGAAATATCTGATGAAAAAAATTACTCAAGTAAATAGTTACTAGCTACTTTTATTTATGTATATATATTCATTCATTTTCAGCTTAATCCCTTTATTTAAAAAAGGGGTTCTTGCCCCACCAGCTTCCAGCCTATCACTGGGAAACACATACACTACAGACAATTTTAAGCTAACCCAATTCACCACCTTTACCATATTTTTGGATTTGTGGGGGAAACCAGAGCACCCAAGAACATGCGAACTCCACACAGAAATGCCAACTGACCCACCTGGGGTTCGAACCAGCGACCATCTTGCTGTGAGGTCCTTTAGTTATATGATAGTTACTATAAATAAGGTTCAAATTAGGATAATTTTGACACTTACCAATACGTGTTTTTTCAGGTTGGATCTGGAATTCTTGTAAATGTTGCGATGTCAGCTCGATGTACTGCATGGATCGCATTATGAAACTTAAGAGTGACAACTTAGACTGAAATTGAGGCCGCGGATGACCTGGTCTAAAAAACTCACTGCACAGAAAGCGTGACCGTCCTTCTTGAAACCGCAGAAGGCCTTGGCGTGACCGCAGTATAGACTCGCTCGTCTTCAGCCATCATACCAACATAAGCGCGCGCTCTAACCGAAAGCGGGAGACGTGCCTCACCTCTCGCGACACAGCGTCTCCAATGCGGCGACTCGCGATGGTTGCAAACAAGTCATGAATCATATTTATTATCATTTGAGACCAAATGTAGCGACGTAAGAGTAATACTTTTTCCTCTGATAATTTACTTAAGAGTGCACATCTTTAAATGTACTCAAAAAGTACACGTTACCCAACAAATTTACTCAAGTAAATGTAACGAAGTAAATGTAATTCGTCACTACAGACCTCTGTATATAACTTTTTTAAAAATAATTTTATGTTATTTTTAATGATTTTTGTGTATTTATAGAGCACACTATTAAAGAACAATATAAAACAAGTCCAATCTTGCTTCAAAGCCTTCATGTTTATACAGATAGCCAGTCATAATCGGTTTCTGTGGTGTTGTCAGACAGGAGATATTGAGCATTCACAACGGTCACACCACAAATCGCCACCTTGAAGCGACAGTGTAATTATAGAAAGTCAAAATGACTGAAACCTTTGAAGTTGCACAGCTGGTGGCGCATTTTCAACATCTAGATCTGAAGGCCAAATCAGTCGGTTTCCCCCTAATGCGCATCTGTGAAAAGTAGCACATGTATCAATCATCCAGATCGCTTGTTTTCCCACCAGCCAGATCTGACGCTTTAGTGGCCAGCCTTGTATTTGGTTTTGCCCAAGGAAAGATGGCTCAAATGGCTTTCTGGTTTGAGAAAGTGCTCCATCTTCTAAAGGAAATGAAAGTCTCCCCTTGTGATGGATATAAATGATATCTAGCTGAACCTGAAGTATTTGTGTTCAGTAGTTTTTAGGTCTACAAAATGAAAAGCCAAATTTTTTCATCTCTGTGATCAAGACAAAGAGCAGTTAACTGCAGCGCTGGGTTGATGAAGGCCAATAATAATGTCAAAGTTGAATATTAATGGCTTTCAAGATGGTTAAAGGTTTCAAAACCTTACAGCCTCTCCGGCAATAATATAAAGCGTCTGCGAATCCTCCTAAGTGGATCTCATCTGTGACATTTCCATCTCTGGAGACACTTTGCCCTTTACCTCACGCTTGGCTGGTTTGCAAATGAAACGCTGCGATGGCTCATCTTGACCTCGATGGCCAAATATGCACATCATCTAAACACGGCACTCTGTCTTCCTCTGACTGAGGTCATCATCAGAATTAATCCTGCTTTGGTAAGATTTTACTCACGAGGAATGATGGCCGTAATGAGCAAGGGAAATTAGCAATCTGGATTTGTCTTTAAAACTTTTGGAGATTGAGTGAAAGCTGCTGATTGGTTTGCAAAATGACAGTGCCTCTGTTCATTGTCATTATTGAGCCATAAACGTCATAACAAAGGGTCTGTGCCAGGAAATTATGAGCTTAATGATTGTTAAGTCATCACTTTATTGCAGAGGGGTGGCAAAACAACATCTTGCCATTTATTGGAAGCCATTTCAGTGATGACAAACCCCTTACAAGTGCGTTCGGACTTGAGCTGGGCTTTAAAGGGTGGTCGGTCATCATTCTCCTGACACCTTGACTCACAGGCAGAGATAGCGATATAATCGGGTATTGCGATGTCAAATGAAGCAGTAAAAACCCATCAGCAGACATATCATGAGGTCTTCCACGGAGGAGAGCTCTCGCCATGCCGGACGGCGTTTCTCAGAAATTGGTGGTGTGGTGACACGCACTAAACCTCGGCAGAGTAGTTCACTGAACTTTTCATTCTGTCAGAAATAGAAGCAATTGAATTTCAATCATTTTGGTGACAGTATTTCATATCGGAGCCGGACAGGAGATCACCGTGGATGATTTCTTACCCATTAATTCCCTTGAATGTTCAGTGATGGCTGTATTATGTCTATTCAACTCCATCCAAATTGCCTGCCTTGGTGCCAATGCGTGATTTATGACAATGTACAATCAGGCGATAAGAGAAATCCTGGATAAATATCTTTTATCAACAATAATAAAAATGACCAAATGAACGTTTTTTTCCCCCATGCAAAGCCAAGAAAACATAAAAATGCAATTAATCCAACTTCAGAATTAACCGGACAGGATAAACGGTGGATTATTCAAATGTGCCAAGCTGAAAGCATGAATAATTTCTTCCTTGCAAATCCACATGAGAAATGTGTTTGTATAACAGGATAACTGAGAGTCTATGAAGTCTCCTTCCTTCCATTATGCCCAATGTTGTCAATAGAAACCAAAAATAATGTGACCAAAAAAATGAGTGTTATCCCAAAGAATTACATGCATTGGCATGTATTTTAGAGAAACCCTTGGTATAATAATAGTGTACCTTTCTAACAAGCACTAATACTTGTACAGAATACACTCTTTGGCTGGCATGTAACGGAATAGTTGTGGTTTGCTTTGTGCTGACCCACACACACACACAAACTAGTCCCCAAGCCATGCCCAATTACAGGTGGGATGTAAAGACCCCCCTTAATATCAGTGTCCTGCATGTCTGATGATATTCTCCAGGGAATATGACGAATCATGGTTGGATTCCTCTTCAATAAAGGCTTTTCACCATATATGGCCCCTCCAGTTCATAACCCATTTTTCGGTAGTAATTCCTCGTTCCAACACCTGAAACATACAGTACATATTAGGGGTGTAACGGATCATGGTTGATCCATGATTTGTATGCGTTACAACCAATGATTCGGAACACATGTGACCCGCGGATTAATAAATTTTTTTACTTGTAGATTAATCCTAAACTTGTAACGATCGCAGAGAGATCACCTTTGGCGTCATTCAAATCACATGTATGAAAGTATTTAGGCTCTCCTGTAGAATATAATGATGACGAAAAAAGTTGTGTTGGGTTATTCGGGATGTGGTGGGTTTCTGAGAAGGTGTTGGTTATTAATTTGTGGGTTATTAAAGGTTTTTTTGTCACTAATTGTTTAGCCAGCATTAATGTATTCAGTGTAAGCTGCACGATTAATCATTAAAAGATTGGGATCTCAACACTCACGCAACATAAATTATAAATGGTGGTGATTTACATATTTATTAATCCTTCCAATCGCTGCATTCAAACCTGTGTTTGAAAAACGCAAAAATCAGTTACAAAGTTTGAAGTTACAAACGGTCAAATAACACAGAAGTTTATAAGTTTAAAGTTTATAGTTTAGATATAACCACTGATGTTTAAGGTGAAGATTAAAATCACCATTATATGCATTAAATGACACTTAAAAATAAAAGTTTTAGGCAGCAATTACACTATTTAACCAATAGGTGGCCATCAAAATTATGCCACTGAGTAATTCCTCAAAAAGGATACATCTAGCAATAAAACATGACGTTTGAGTAAATAACTCAGTTATTTATTGAAAATGAGACTAGAAATAAATATATGTTGTACAAATTATAACGTTAAATTTATACATTTAGTGTTATCAGCAACAGTAGTAGTAACGAAATTTTTCACAGTACTAAATATTTTACAATTGACTTATTCAGCTGATTATTTCTTCATTTTATTTGTAATATTTTTTTTATATGTTTTTGGTATAAATGGAAAGCAAATGACCAAAATGATCTAAAGAATGGTACGATCCGTGACTAAAAAAAAACATAATGTGATCCGGCCGGTGAGATTTGTGATCCGTTACACCACTAGTACATATGACCCCAAACTCTGAAAAATGGCTGAAATTATGGATTCACTCACACATTCTTTTATGCTATTATTCAATGTAGATTTATAATAATAAAGCAAATTCTCAATACCAGACATTTAATGCAGTTTTACAACCTACTGTATTTCCTGTATGTTCTACTGTTGTTGATTTGCTTGGTTTGATAGACGTGAGTAGAAAGGTGTCATATGCTCGCTCTAAAATGCCTGAGCCGGAATAATATGAATGCAAATTTTCATTTATTCTCCAATTGCTGTTATCTCCATGCGGCAGCTGATTTGGGGAGGTGCAAGTGAAAATTTCATATTCATTCTTTTCAAGCGAGTATATGAGAGGAACCATAAAAATGAATACGCCATTTCCGTTAACGCAGGGAATATTTTTGATACCTGAGATAACAGCCAATTTGCTGGAGCCATGCTCATCTCTGGCTATCCTCTCGGCCTCCTCCATCAACATCATCCCAAAACCCTGGAAATGCACAAGAGGAGAAAGAGAACATGAGAATGCAGGACAGGAGATTATACATGAAATGACAAAAGACTGAAAAATACTGTAATAATGGATATTTTACCCAATTATCAGTAGCTCTATGGGAAATACATGAAAAAAGCCTTAAAACATGGGTAATTTACACACGATCTCCACCTTTTTGTGGCATTTTTTTCTGTGGTGGAGACAAAACATAACTATTCTGATAAAAAAATTGACAAAAAAAAAAAATATATATATATACATTTTGAGGAGAAAAATCAGAATTATGAGATACACTCACGGTCACTTTATTAGGTACACCTATCCAACTGCTAGTTAACGCAAATTTCTAATCAGCAGCAACTCAATGCATTTAAGCATGTAGACATGGTCAAGACGATCTGCTGCAGTACAAACAGAGCATCAGAATGGGGAAGAAAGGTGATTAAGTGATTTTGAGCGTGGCATGGTTGTTGGTGCCAGACAGGCTGATCTAAGTATTTCAGAAAATGCTAATCTACTGTGATTTCGCACAAGCTCGCAAAAATTGGACAATAGAAGATTGGAAAAACGCCTGGTCTGATGAGTCTCCATTTTAACTGCGACATTCGCATGGTAGGGACAGAATTTGGTGTCAACAACATGAAAGCATGGATCCATCCTACCTGAGTATTGTTGCTGACCATGTCCATCCCTTTATGACCACAGTGTTCTTCTGTTGGCTACTTCCAGCAGGATAACGCATCATGTCATAAAGCACGAATCATCTCAGACTGGTTTCTTGAACATGACAATGAGTTCACTGTACTCAAATGGCCTCCACAGTCACCAGAACTCAATCCAATAGAGCACCTCTGGGATGTGGTGGAACAGGAGATTCGCATCATGAATGTGCATGCAACTGCCGACAAATCTGCAGCAACTGTGTGATGCTATCATGTCAATATGGACCAAAATCTCTGAGGAATATTTCCAGTACCTTGTTAAATCTATGCCAGGAAGGATTAAGGCAGTTCTGAAGGCAAAAGGGTGTCCAACCCGGTACAAGTAAGGCATACCCAATAAAGTGGTCAGTGAGTGTATAAAACTAGAGCTATAAAAGAAAAATTTAGAGGTATTCGATCTGTAAGTCAGAGTTTTGAGATGAAATCATTTTTTATTCTGTCGCTGAAACAAGTTTCCACACTTTCCATGTGTTACCAGTAGATCCAAGATTTTTAATTTTTTTTTACCTGATGCTGGAACTTGCTGGGATCTCGGCTGCTGACTGGAACCACACTTCCGTAGACATGCAGCTCCCGAACAATGGATACACCACCCTTCAACTCGGGCCGGAAGGACTGCGGAGAGCAGCGGCGGAGACGCAGGAGACCAATTAAAATGTCCTGCTCGGGGTCCTCATAAGACAGAAAGGTCTCCCAGCCTCCATTAGCCACATAGTCTCTGCGGATAAGTTCGACCTACAGGAAGCACAGAAATTCCTTCTGTCTCTCACTGTACCCTGTTTAACAGCAAAATCACGTTAATAATTGATGCCGAACATGAGCTACCTGATATGGTCGAACTTTGTGATGAATCTCTTGGATGCCCACTTCTCTGGTTCGTACATCTCTACACTGTAGGAGTCAACAACATGGCATTGTAAGTAATTCATTAACTTAACTCATACAGAAAATGAGTAATGATATTGACCAGATGCTTGCTTATAAACACTCCATGTTTATGAAAACACTGTGCAATTCTAAGTGTGCTTGACAAACCACCTGTAGGTGACCCTCTCTCCTCTCCATATGCACCAGACACTTTATCAACACTCCAGGTTTATGAAAGCCTTGTCCAATTCTGAGTGTGCTTTACACAGGTGAGTGGGCTTGACAAACCACGTGTAGGTGACACTCTCTCCTCTTCATATGCACCCATAGAGACTTTCTTATCAGCACTGCAGCTCTGCACAAGTTTGGCCAGAGGAGAAATGGTCGTGCCCAACTGAGCCTGGTTTTTCTCAAGGTTTTTTTTTCGTTCACTTTCGTCATTTGGTAAAGTTTGTTCCTCACCACTGGCTTGCTTGATTTGGGACTTGTGGAGCTGCGCATTGATGGATTTGCTCTGCAGTGTTTGGGCTTTCAGCAGTAAAATTTCAGCTAAACTGAACTTAATCTCTGAAAACTGGATTGAGGCAGTTTTAGTTTACTAGAACTTCTATGTTAAGCTGCACAATCTGCATTAAGACTTAAAATAAGACTTGTCACAGCATTTTAATATTAATAATCTCTGATGATTTGAAGTGCTTCCTTTATCCTCACTTCGAAGTCCCTTTGGATAAAATGAGTAAATGTAAACTGAATGTTACCTCAGTGCCCATGTCTTTCATTCTAGCCAATGCCAGTTCTCTCAGATTTCCGTGTTCCACTCCAGAGCTCACCAGTGGCATTGGGATATCCCTGAAAGATTGATCAGAAGATCAGATTGTAAGCCTTTTTCAACAATGTTGAACAAGCCAATTTGTTTAACCTCTTAGTCAAGTGCAATTTGGGGTTTCCGCCTAGATTTTGCCTACCTAAATTTAAAAACTTTCCAAATCCATATGCAGAGGTGTAAATGCAAAAGTTTGGCATCATTTTAAAGAAAACCCTTTGAATTTTCATAAAACACTGTTGAATGTTGTCTGTTTTATAATACTGTAAACCTCTCCAAAAAAGAGGCACTTTAAATTTTTTTTTTTTGGTAAACTCAAATTTGAAAGTGTACCTTTAGGTTCTGTGTGGTCTAGATTGCTGTAATTAATTTTGGTGGTTCCTGCACATGTCAGTAATCATAAGAATCAAAAGAAAAAAATGTCTCATAATCTATGACAAAAGTTATTCTATTCCAACTGATGAGAGAACTGAACCACTTATAGGGGTATTGGGCCAGTACGGACCTTTAAAATTTAAAGAATGCGGAAGTAAATGATGTCACGGACCCGGTACCAAGTCCCAGAGTTTAGGACAGGGGTGCCCAAACTCGGTCCTGGAGGGCCGGTGTTCTGCATATTTCAGTTCCAACCCCAATTAAGCACACCTGAACCAGCTTTTCAAGCTCTTTTTAAATATACTAAAACTTCCAGGCAGGTGTGTTGAAGGAAGTTGGAGCTAAACTATACAGGAAACCTCTGGTTTAGGAGGTTAACTAAATGGTGGTCATACTAGAATGAAAATGGGCAACAGCACGGCACTAACTCTTTTTTTCTTCCAATTAATTTGACAGATCTATTGTGATGGATGGTCACTTTTTAATTAACTTATTGTTTAATTATAAATAATACTTCAGATTTTATTTGGATTGCATAGTTTTTTATACAATACAGAGATCAATAGATTTTTCTTCTTTCATAAAAATATGCAGAACACGCTGGGCTTGTTGCAGAATCATGACTGGAAAGAGACTGGTATTTTTTACAAATGAAGATTAAAATTTTCTCTGGCTACAACACTACATTCATTCCCTAAAGTTTATGAAGTCAAAGTCAGTAGGCAAAAAATGGGACCGTGTTTTGTGGATGGTTGAACACACTCTATTACATGAGCATCTATACTGTGAAATCAATAAAGTCAATTGTGTTTTCGACTACCTCTGAAAGTGGACAAGCTCAAAACACTTCAGAGCCCATTTCAGGTCCAGTTGAGATTGAATCAAGAAAAACGTTGGTCTAAGCTCATCTCTGAACATACAATCAGAGGTTGTATGTGCAGTAACAGCATCATTACAACTTACCTCTGTACACGATACACACGAGTCCATGGTGGGACCAGCGCTAGTATTCTTGCTACCAGGTCCACCAAGGCACTGGGAGAGTAGCTCTTATAACGGCCTGTTTTCCACAACTCATACAGTCCAGTGCCTCGTATCACCAGTGTTGGGTAAAGTTTAAGCCCGTCTGGCCTGAAGGCAGGGTTCTCAAAAAACTCCTGTAGACAGAGACAAGTGACGTTAAAAAAAGCAGTGCAAACATCAGACTTAGAGCCAACTATGACCGATAATGATTATCCTACATTCTTATCCACAATTAACCCTAAGTTTGTAGGAAACACTAGGGCTGGGCGATAGGTAATCTAAAGGTAATCTAAATCGACGTTCAGAACCAATAATCAAAATTTTCCAGGACGATTTTTTTCTTACTGTGTGAGGACTGACGTGACCCCGCTCTGTTAAAGGCTGAGGCCAATTTATATTTCTGCAAACACTTTGCAGCCACATCTGATCTCTAGTCAAGTAGGACGATGGACTCTTGAGCTTTACTTTGTACTACATTGACGATGATTGGAAGCTTAGCCAGAGATGCCTTGAGACGGCATATAAAACTTGTCAGTGAACTATGAGGGCAAAAAAATTACATGAATGAAATAATTGTTCATTAATTATAATTGAGTTACAATGTTTAATTAATCGAGATTTTGGATTTAGGCAACACGGCCTAAACTAGGGGTGCCCAAACTTTTCTTATGAAGGGACAAAAACCAAACATAATTGAGGGCTGTGGGCAGAAGGTACAGAAGGTAAATATTGCAAACTGAAAGTAAGGTACAGAAGGTAAATTGCCATGGGTAATTTCCTAAATTAATAATATTACATAATATTTAAAAATAAAAAAGAAAGCATTAGTTTAATCAAATTAGGTTAACTATTGCATTATAATTTTGTATATTATACAATTAACTTCTTACAATGAAAAGAAACAATTGCATTTATAACACAATGGAGTTCAAATTAATCTGATCCATTCACAACATTGCATCGAAGCATTTAATTCAAGCTTGATTTTTTGTAGCTCAATAATAAAACAAATGAGAAAAGATAGGCTCTATTAAAAGGCAACCCTCCCCTTCAATTTTACTCACTTCTGAGATCAATCATAGGTTATCATGGGCCAACTTTGGCCCACAGGCCCTAGTTTGGGCATCTCTTGTCTAAACCAAGACCACAGTAGCGTGTTGACATAAAGACATGACCAGGATATTACTTCATGACTGATTACTTCAAAACTTCTGATTGTTTCAAAAACTAAAAAGCAAAATGCCAACTGTTCTGATATGGATTTGTTTAAAACCATTTTCAATGGTAAAAGAGGCTAAACGTTTGTAAAATTGGGCCTAAAATGTATATGTCGCTAAATATCAACATCTTTTTTATTGAGCAACTGTATGAAATCAATATAATGGTTGCAATCATTGCAATTTGGAAAAAACAAACAACAAAACAAATTTTTTTTTTTAGGTATACTGCTTAATAATGCATTTGAAAAAATCTGTGATAAAAATTAACTTTTTAAGCCGTTTGGACAGAACTGTATGTATAGTGTCCACTGTCATATTGAAGTGATAGAAACACAAGAAGTCTTTCTAAAATGACGAAATAGGACCCAAATCCCAGTGATTTTGAGGCCCACCGCAACGTGACGTAGAAGTGCGGTTTTCCCCGCCCACCAAATTGATTGACAGGTGCCATGTCTTCTTAATAACATATATACACATGTCCACAGAACATTTTTTTTGCAAAGAAACGGATTAAAATAGGTTAAGTCTCTGTGATCATCCGCACCTCAATAATTAATTTGATAAGTTTAAAACATTTTTAGAACAGAGCATGTTTGTAATAAAGACAGTGAAATCGCTAATGTAATTCTTAACCACTATAATCACCACAGCCGCATGGTGTCAGTAAACGTGCATATATGTGTGTGTGGTTTGTGTACTGCAAATGGCATTTGTGTGAGACTCATCATTTCAGAAAGGCTTGAATAAACTCCACCGCAAATCCATCAAATAAACTTACTAAGTATTTTTTACTTGTGACCTTATTTCAGCTTCATCCATGTCTGTCTCTATCACTGACTGCTGTTAATCTGACTTACTGCACGAAAAACAGAAACTCACATGGGAACGCTGGGCAGGGAGAAGCAGCGCATTTGAATTTAAAGCCACAGGCTACAAAAACAGCTACATTGTGATCAGACACCAAAATGGTCAGATTCTGGAGGCTATAATAAATGATCTGATGAGTATTTTAAACTGAAACATTACAGACAAAAAATCTGAAGACACCAAAGTCTTATCTTACATCTTGTAAAAGCGGTAAAATAAGTGCCCTTTAAAGGTGCTTTTTGTTAAATAAGATTTTTAATGTTGCAGGAATTGGTATACATTTTGGTGACAATTTTGACAAAACCTTTTTTTTAAGCTAGCACAACAGTACCAAATTAAATTAGAAGAAATTTATTGATCACATATACTGTAGTACACAAGGTAGCTGTGGCTCGTATTGTATGCTGTAAGTTTTGGATCACACGTTATTTTGATGGTCCGTTTGTTGAATTTAAATTACATTGCATCTACATGCCAACTAATTCCCATTAGATTATAAGTAGACTGTTAGGTTGGAGTTAGGGTTAGTGTAAGCTGACATGCACTTGCAAAGTTTCTTATATTCAGTTAAATGTCAGTTGAAGAAGCAGTATCTACAGATATTAAGCAGACAGTCTACTAATACTCAAATGGACCATCAAAATAAAGTGTTACCAATGATTTTGTATTAAAAACATGTCATGAAATGTCCGCCGATGCATTTTAACCTCAAATAAACCTACCGAATCAATATAATTGTAAAACAGCACCATTAATGAATTCACTTGACAAGCTGCTATTTAAAGAATCCTGCTTGCATCTTCAATGTAATGCATAATTGTGCAAGAATTTATTTTACCCTTGTCACTCTGAAAAAACTCAGGGGTCACACAGCACATTCAGAAACAAAACTATTACAATCAAAGACACAATCCCAGTGGTCATTTAATTGGCACTGTCCAACTTCCTGACACCCAAGTGAATCATCAGAATGGACACTAGTGCATTAACCAAAGATCACATGAGTCCCAACCAAACAGTGGCTCTAAATAGCGCAAACAAACATAAATAGTTGCCTTTCAAATGCAAACCGAAATGACGGATTACGAGTCACGACTAGAGCTTCTCCGTACTCTAAGTGAGTGTTTGTGTGATATATTTACGCTGAGTGTTATTTTTTTTGTGTAGGGAGGGGAGTCTGCACACAGTCTGATAAGTGAGAGGGGAGTCGGACGAGTCAGTAATGGGATTCATTATCACAGAGCTACGCTTTTTTCCTCCGCATACTCGTCCTGAGATAGCAGCGACAGGTCCCGTCTCCAAAGGTGGAGAGAGGCGTGAGGGAGAGCGAGCGGGCCGATGTGGAAGTGGGAGGGAAAGACGCGAACACGAGCACTGGGGAAAGCAGGTTAGGGGAGATAAAGCTGGCGAGCGCTGCTGGTGGGTGACACAGGTGAGGTTGTGTGGGCATGTGGTGGTGCAGGAGGAGAGCTGATAGCGCTGGGGTCAGAGACCACCTTCCAGAGCCATTAATCTCCCTCTCTCTCGCTCTGACACACACACACATACGCACTCCTTATGGCTTTCTATCATTGAGATATCGCAACAGGTGTGGAGAGAGATGAATTATTAAACACTCACACTTTTGTATGAAACGAATCTGAATAATATGCTGAAGGTATTAGAAGGCATTAAAGTGGTAAGGCAATGAGCCGATTATCTTCAAAATGAAAATTGTTCAAAGTGACTATTTCAAGAATAAGCAATAAGCAAACATGGTCAGGAAGAAAAACAAATGGTAGGCGCTTTGTGCTAACAAATACCCATTTTTAGTTTGCTGAGATGTGGTCATGATTATATATACAGTTTCTACTCCGTGTATAAATTATACATTGATGATCGGGGGGTCAACTGTTTCGATAGTCGTTTGGTAAAACATGCTTCAGTTAATCAAATTTAGGAATGAATTTAAACTACATCTAATTTATTAAATCGAATGTATATTTATATTATACATTTTTAATTAATAATATGTAAGAAAGCTAATACTGAACAAAGCTATTTCTTACTATTAAAGGGTTGACCCCCCCATACATCTTGTTTTGATGTCCTTCAGGGGGATCAAGTGTAAAAACCCCCCTGTAATTCACACCCTGTATCAACTGACATGAAATTTAAATGAAAAATCAATGTGCTAACTGTACATTGTAGAGCTGTAATTAAATTGTGTACATCATATATCAGCTATTTAATGCCTAAAACATAATTCATAATTTTGGCTAGTATTTTAATATCAATTGATTACTGATTAAAAGGGCCAGACGGAATCTGCGGAAGTTTTTTGCAATTTCTGCTGAGAATTTTGGTAAAAATCTGTGGATTTCTGAGGAATTATTTTGGGAGTATCATAACTAAAACCTTAATATGTGAAATAAAAAATATTATCTTTTTAACTTTAATGTTTAAAATGCAAATCCAATTAGATTCACTTTATTTGGTAAACAAAGCAAAGTCTCTCATATAATATATCTACTAAAAGACTAAATATTACTGTACAAACTGCATTGTACATAAATCAGACAGACATTTTCATTAGTCATAATAGTACTGAAATTAATTTAAAAACGGAATAAATATAGATTTACACACATTTACTCAAGTAAATAAACAGAATTAATGATGGGCTAAAAATCTGCGGAATTCTGCAGAAAATCTGTGCGCACGGATTCCGTGTGGGCCTACTGATTAACATAGAAATAACAAATAGCTGTTTTATCTGTATCAGACATATTTCACTGCTAGACTTAAGTCTTAGTTTTCACTATTTCTTAGTTAATGACCATAACATGACAATTAACTGTCTCTCATCGCTGATAGCTAGAATTATTTATCAGTTAACAAGCATAATGCGGAAATATTTAATGGGTATAATCCACAATTTTAATATCTGTAAATTATCAGTTAATGACAATATCATGAAAAGAATTACTCGTTTTATCTGCATTAGCTAATAATAATTTATCAGATAAAGACTATAACAGGATAATTAATTGTGACCTTATCAATGCACACCAGAATTTCAATATCAATCTGTTAAGCACCATCACCAAAAAATTACTGTTAACTATTTTCAGTAGAATCTACAGTAACTTACTAGCAGCAGTTTGCCAGTAACTTACTGTAAATCAATTACAGCAAAAATACTGTATTTACATTTACAGCACCATTTATCTTGCTCTATATGTATTTACAGTATTGTATCTTTACTGTAAAATACAGCAATTTTCACATGCAACTTTACACTACAGAACCATACAGCATAACTGACTTACAATAAAATACAGTTCATATTACAGTTAGACACTGTGTTATTCACCAAAATCGTTAACAGTAAATTAATCATTTCTTAATCAGTATCAGATACAATTTTAATATCGGCAATTTATCAATTTATCACCATATAATGATAATTAACAAATGTTTGGCATTGATTTAACATTGTTAGCCAGAATTTTAATACTGATTAATTAAAACCATAATGTAATAAATAAACATCTCATAAGTTTTTGCCACAAGTTTAATTTGGGTAATTTATCAGTTAACAACCAACTTAATAATGAACTAAATAATGAAAATAATAAACTTTTCTCTGTATCAGTCAGATTACAACATCAGTCATCTAGTTGGTAACGACCAATGTTATCAGAATAAGATCACTGTTAGCCAGAATTTTAATTCAGATTTTTTTGAAAGACCACTGAAAATAACACTTATTGGTATCAGCCACAATTTTGATGTCAGTAATTTATGAGTTAACAACAGTAACATTACAACATTAATCAACCAAAAAACATTATTTGTTAATATATGCTTCCAAAAGAAACTTTGACTAACAATAAAAGTCACAAATGTTTTTTTTTAAATAAAATGGATTGTTTGTACTATTAGCCTCTAATTGCAATGACAAATTGTACAAATGCAGTTTAAAAAGCGTGTTGCTGTCCAAATATTTGGGAGCCGTCAGTTGATTGCAGCAGTGTGGGAGGCGAGTAAGAGCCTCCCAAGGGGGAATGAGGTAGGTGTAAAGTGGCCTTGTTACACCAATGCAAAAACCAAAGTGAAGACTTTTCGCTTCAGAGACACATGCCTTCAGAGACTCTAGAGACTGGAGGAGTGCAATAAAAAGTTAATGGTTCTCTTCTACAGTTAAGTGGCATTTATGTGACCGTTAGCGGAAAATATTATTTATATAATTGTACTCATTGAATCATGCTGTTTCTTATGCAACATTAACGTCACTCGCTTCATTCCAAGCTCTTTTGTCCTCCTAATGGGAAATAATCACCAGCTTTAAAATGGCTAAACTCCTGAGATGGTGCACTGACAGCCTTCACTTAAAAAAAACATCAAAGAAACCTGTTGGCACCTGAATTTTGCTCCCTGTTGGTGTTTAATACAGTCTTTCAGAGAGAAGCACTTTGAATGGCTTCCAAAGCAGGGTTGCTGATTGGATCTCCATGCCTCGGTAATGAAACCCACCATAATGAATGCTCTATTCACTTCACATAATGAAGCCCCCGATAATGTGAACCAATGCGTCACAGCTGGACACTGACAGAGGCCATAAAAGAGCAGCCTGCCATGGCACATCACTCCCCACTTCATTTACATTCACCCATCATTCCTGCTACGTAACAATTAGCTACTGCACTCGATAAAAGAGGAATGCTCCTCATGATAATTGTTGTTGTTACGGTGTTTTTGTACTGTACAACCTCTGTTTGAATCTATACATTGTAATCCAGGGTGGTGACACTTTACTTGAAGAGGGTGTTCATAAGACATTCATGAAACCTTTATAATCATGACATGACAGGTCATTAAAGTGAATGAAATATTATGCACAGATTAGGGCTGCACATTATATCAGCATCAATATCACAATCTGCGCATCTGCAATAGTCAAAACGCAAGATATGCAATGTTGAGTTTGACTTATAGTTGACCAGGAACTACAGAATTGCATCCAATTACTGTATTTATACAATTTATGAAAATTTGCAATTTATATGCAATTTATATTTGTGCAATTTATATTTGTCATCTTGTTTCTAGTCCAAATATTCCCATTTCAAAGCAAAAATTAGATAATTTTACTAACCCCATTGGCAGATAATTTTGCTTGTTTTAGTGAAAAACACTTCATTTTTACTTATTTCAAAACAAAAACAAATAATATTTTTACTTGATCTAAGAATTTTTAGATATTTGGAGTAAAAGCAAGACAAAGCAAAGTAAGACAAGCATTTTACTGCATTGTGATTATTAAATTTCTGGACCTGAAAACTTTTAAGCCTGGTTCACACGATGTGTCCGCTTAAGTGCGTGCAGTGAATGTGATGTCATCACTGCGTTTGCAGAGGTTCACTTTGGGTGCGCGCGACAAGATTTCGGCTGGTGGAGCGCATGATTTTTTTGACACTCGAGCGAACAGTTCGCACGGCACCACGTTTGATTTGAGTTGAATATGAATCACTTTGAAGAGATTTTGTCTGAAACAGGTACGACTGCACAGACATCTTCATGATCCGTGATCATAGAGATTAACCAGATAAGTTTGTTAAAACCTAAAGAGGCCATGGCAAAAGTGGAGACCCTGGAACACAATTACAGAAATATGTTTTTCCACCATTTATAGGTTTTACACTGATGTAAATATTACAACTTTGAATTAAAACTAATTTAATAGCTACAAAACTATAATTAAGGAACAAATTATTACTTTGATAACTGGAAAGGAATATTTGAACCTATTGGTTTACAGTTTGCTGATGCCCTGTTTTTCTAGGCTTTATTGGTGATAATGGTCAGGAACGTTGGACCATTATTGCCTTTTTATCATAAGAAGAGGACAGAAACCGGCCAGACAGTAATATGCGAATTGTGGAGTGGTATTTTTTAGTAAGTGTAATTTTTTTGCTCTTATTCTTGCCATAATAAAAAATATATTTGTAGAGCAACCCATGTTCTGTTGTCATTAATATTTTAATAAACTTTAATAGGTAAAACTGTCAGAGATATAAACAAAAGCAAGGGATGGATCAAAGTCTGATTAAAAAAAATCTTGAATGGTTATAAAAATCCTTATAAATCACTAAAATAATTTATAAAAACAATAAAAATAATTAGTTTAAAAATCTTGAATGCTATTAATGATATGACGTAGTTCCTCTTCTTCTGTTCGTCCATCTGACTTCACAGTCAGTTTCTTTTGACTGCTGCTGTCATTTTAAAGAATATCACAACGGCGAACGTGGCAAATATAAAAGCCTTGTCTGTTTCGTGAGGTGCACGTGCAGTCAGCGGAGGTGCACAATGCGGCACTAGGCAAAAGTATAAATCCAGCTTTAGACTCCCCAGAAAAGTATTCAAATTATATTGTGAAACTGTATTCATATCGCATAAAAATAAAATATCGCAATATCATATATCAATTTTTCCAATTTCGTGCAACCCTTCGCTAATGCAATTTTAATTCCAAAGATGACAAGGAGTACGTTTACATGGAGACCACTACTTCGATTTTAATATGATTAAGACAATACTCTAATACTTTAAGAGTCTACCATTTAAACTGAGATTTTTGATGACCTTAATCCAACTCAAGTCATAATCAAGCTAAACAGAAATCGAATAAAGACATGTGGAGTATGCTGATTTTAGTCGCATTATTGAAGTGCAGTACAGACATGTAAACACCTTAATTAAACAGCCGTTTGACACTATTATCTGCACCTATCGAGTCCAGTATATAATAGTGTCAAACAGCCATATGTGTATTGACTATCCTGTCACAAAATGCAGTGAAAAGTCGTACATGACAGTAATAGTTTGATTAAGGTGTTTACATGTCTGTACTGCACTTTAATAATGCGACTAAAATCAGCATACTCCACATGTATGCCAAGTCCAAGGACCACAGACACAGATAATGTGAAATGCAGAGGTTTTTTTTTTTACCATTCGTTGTGTGTTATCAAATTCCATTAAACGCCAGTCCTTACTTCATACTCGCATCCAATACCTCAGTTTGTCATGGGGCATGCATGAAATATTCCTGAATGAAAAAGAAACTGCCAAACTGCTACATGAAACTCTGGAACATTACAAGAAACCTTTATAGCGTGGCGACGTAATGACATTAATCGATCTATGTGCTATAACATGTAAAATGGGATCATGAAAGGATCATTCAAAAAGCAACTTATGTAAACACCTTAATCTTATTATGGTCTTATTCAGATTAAGAAAAATTATTCGATTACTGATGTCCATGTAAACGTTGTCATTGTTTGTTATGACAACTTGACAAACAAATATGGCACAATCAACTTTCATCTCTGTCGTGACAACTTGACGTTCCCATCACAACATAAATTGTAATAAATCTGTAATAAACATGATTGTCATGAGGCCATTATAATTGCATTATGAATATTTTATGATCACTTTTTCAGTAAAACAAAACTCATTAATAGTGTCATTACTCTGTCAAATTATTTTTAACAACGTCATTAATATTTAACGACATTTTAATTGCAAAATAAGCTTGTACCACTAAAGTTGACATATAAAAAAAATAATAAATAATGACGGTGTTATAAAATTCATGACATATTTATGCATTGTAAAAAATATTGAGTTTCACACAATTCCTTTATGTTGTCCCAATAACAGATTAAGTTACTTAATAGTTTTTACAAATGTAGTAGATTTAACAAAAACAACTGTCTTAAAATTGAATTGTGTTGTTTCAACTCGTTTTAAATAAGTACTTTGAATAAGCAGCAAAATAAATTTGAGCGTAATGGCTTCATAACAATGATATTTATGTTGTCCTTGTAATGTCAGGCTGTCATAAAGACATAAACAAGTTGTGATGTATTTGTTTATGTCAAGTTTTTATAAAAAAAATCATCTTAGCGTTTAAAATGTCATAACTTAGCAAGTGACACTTAATGACAGTTGTTATAAACATGTATAAAATCTCATTCACATTCATGACGTGCCATGTCATGATTATAAAAGTTTAATGAGTCTTATGAACCCCTCTTCAAGTAAAGTGTTACCTCTAGGGCTGTGTGATATAGAAAACCATTTCATTTTGCTATACATTTTTCCACTATATACCTTTTAAAGATTTCTCTAGGTTCATTTCTAACACGGATGCCTGTGGGCAGTGATGACGACTATGGCTCAGCAGTTCCTGATACTTCCAGTGTCAAAGTTAATAGAGCATCTGAAAGCAAAATGGAAATTTCGGATATCCCGACAGCTCTTTCACAGAAACGTTGATTAATTGAACTCCTTCAGCTGATGAAAGTGACATTTTGTAAACCACCTGCGTATCCTGTGAGGTTTACAGAGATAACTCTGTGCATTTAAATAACCAAATGCATGAGGATTGGGCTGCCTGCTGCTCAGCTCCTCACTTCATTTACATTAAAAGAGCTTACAAAATAAACAGTTATAAGCAGCAAGGCCTTGAATTACAATGTACTACTACGCATAATCCTTTTGAAGCTTATGGTTGAGTCTTATTTGAAGAAATGGTTTCAAGCGTGATTACTGAAGTGACACTTATGAAAGTGAAAACTGCGTCATTATTTCCTCACCCTTGCATTGTTATTTTATTCAAGGGAACACCAAAATAACTTTTAGAAGAATCTTACGTATTGTCTTCCTAAACAAAGGAAAAAAAACACCATAAAATATCATTGTGATATAGTGCAAGTACTCTGAAGACATACAATAGTGTGAAATGAGGAACAAGCTGAAATTTAAGGAGATACTTCACCTAAAAATAAAAGCTTTCTTACAATTTACTCAGTCTCAAGTTGTTTCATACCTTTCAGTTTCTTTTTTCTGTTGAACAAAAAGAAGATATTTGTAAGAAAGTTTAAACCATGTAAACCATTAACTTCGACAGTATTTATTTTCCTACTGGAAGTCAATGGTTTGCATGGTTTAAACTTTCTTTTGTGTACATTCTTGCTTCAAAATATCTTATTTTCTGTTCAAAAGAAGAAACTTGAAACAAGTAAAGGGTGAGTAAATAATCACAGAATTATAATTTTATAGTGAACTATCCCCTTTAAATTGTTATGCACTGTAAATGATTCTGTTCGACTGTTAAAAAAATTAATTAAGCAGGTTTAACATGGTTATGAGACACACATATGTTGTACATAAAAGTTTGAGGTCGGAAAGATTTTCAAAATGTTTTTGCACTGTTTGAAAAGTGTTTTCTGCTCACCAAGGCTGCATTCATGTGATCAAAAACAAATAAAAACCTGGGCGCAAAAATCTGAAAATACTGTGAAACAATATTTATAGTGTAATAGTGTAAAACAATATTGAAATCCAAAACAAGCTTTCTATTTATGTTTTAAAAGTGATTTATTCCTGTCATGGTGAAGCTGAATATCTAGCATTCACCTTTCCAGTCTTCAGTGTCACAAGATCCTTCAGAAATCATACTAATATGCTGATTTGGTGAGCATGAAACATTTCTTCCTTCAACAATAATGAAAATAATAGTGTCTCTTAATATTTTTGATAAATAGAAAGTTCAAATGAACATCATTAATTAAAAAAAAAAAAAGTTGCTTTGTGACATTATTAATGTCACTATTTGATAATTTGCTAATTTGATAATACTTCAATGATGTTTTCTGTTATCTCTCAAGTCTACATTTTTCTAAACAGATAAAAAAAGTAATCTATGGAACAACATGAAGGATTGAAAATGATGAGAGCAGGTTCAAAGTTAGCTGAACTATCATGAATTTTCTTATTTTCACTTAAAAAAAATCTTGACCAGAAAGTAATTGACACTGAAATATAATAATATGACACCTTAAATTAGCTAAATCTTAAAAGTATAAAGTAAAAAAAAATATTCTGTCATCTTTTACTCATCCTCCACTGTCCAAACTAAACATGTCGGACTTTCATTCGTCTGTTGAACACAAAACAAGTATTCTGAAATATGTCTGAAGATGATAGCCATTGACATCCATAGTTTGTTTATTTCTCACAATGGATATCAATGGCTATACTATAAAATTTCATATCTATCAACATACCTCTGATTATTAATCGCAACCTGTACATATATTCATCTATTTTAAATATCTGTTCATAGTTAATACAACCTGTATATAAGGTTCACAGCACATCCATCTGTAAATATCACCATTGCTTTTCTATGATTGCCGTTTATAATTTATACCTATATCCTGCACTTGCTGCTATTGCACTCCTTGTACTTGTACATGTGTAATGATGATAAAGTTGAACCTAATCTAATCTATAACATTTCTAAACAGATCTTTTTGGTTCAGCTGTAAATAAGAATATCATAAAGGTTTTATGAGATGTTTATGAGGGTAAATTGTTTAGGGGTGAACTATCCCTTTTATAATTGATGCCATTTTTACATTGTTACACTAATCCAGGAAGTACTCACTATAAACTGCTCCACGTCTCTTTCCATGCCAACATTGGGTAAGTCTGGCATCATGTGAGAAACAACTTTAAAACCAGCATCCTTAGCAAGGTGGAAAGATTCACACACAGCTCGAACTGTGTGTCCTCTGGAAACAGAACATACACATGCAAAACAACATAAGACACATGCATCTCCAAAAAATATATCACCCAGTTTTGACTGAAAGATTGAAATTGAATCTAACAACAACAACAACAAAAAAACAATGTTTGGTGATAAATTAAAAACCTTTACATTGGCTAGAAGTTAAGGATCTATTACAGGTAGGTTAAATTCTACCGCCCTTCAAGGCACATTGATGACCAAAGGGTATAAAGGCAGTGTAATTATTAGCACAGTGATTAGCAGTCTCCTAAAGCCTTGCAGTGATTCCTAAATGACACATAATCAAGCAAGTAAACTGCAATTACCAACATGAGCCAAAAACTGGTCGAACAAATTGAAGTCTTAACACCACTGTTACGCTAATTGACACAGCAGGATCAGGTTTATCCAAATAGCAAACACTCATCTTACTCTATGGCTTCTCCTTATGAAGTCCTTGATGTTAAAAGCATCAGATGCTGACCTGTTGGTATCCCGAGCCACATCCTCATAAACACTCTGTACGCCAATCTCCAGTCTGGTGCAACCGTAGCCCAGCATGTCACTCAAGTGTCTCTTCAGACAGTAGTCAGGTCTGGTCTCAATCGTGATGCCCACACATTTGGTGTTACTGCGCTCAGAGTACCTGAGGAAACAAATATCAACTCAGAAATTCTGATGGTATGTTTTATATATTATGCATTTTGTCTTATATCTACGAAAGTGTTAAAAAAAAAACCTAAAATCTCCCGCTCTCCCTTGTGAAGCCAATATGGAGGTAATGAAACTGCAATTCACCGACTCTCCTTTGGGGGCTGGCTCCAGATGTTCACTGACTGTAATGCTAAATTGGCCAATTTTACAGCTGATAAAAACATGTTTACAGCCTGGTACAAAAGATGGTTTTGGTCCATATAGCTAACATTACCCTTCATAACAACTGTGAGGGGGGTGAATTTTTTTATAACTCTTCGGTTTTGTTTTTATTACGTTTTATTAAGTTTGCATAATTAAGGGCATAGCCACTTCAGTGACAGCTAGGTCTCACTCCTCGCTGTCTCGTCACCTCAGCTGATTCTGGCTGATTAGCCACTGAACTTGGCATATACATCGTATTTTTGTGTTGTTTTATGTGGCTTTTCACAGTCAATTGCCTTTTGGAAATTACTTCCTACAATTATCAGATGATATGGCATGCCGTGTGCACTTAATTGTGTTCACAAACCATTCAAGTTGCCTCCATTTCCCAGGTGAGTGAAATTATATACTTGTATACCATCTCTATAAATGTATTTGTTTTGCTTAAGATAATTTATCATTTATATTTTTCTTTAGAACTGTAATGCACTCCAGAATCTGACAGATTGATTAGCTGTAGGCTCTAGAACAGTCATCTGAAATGTTGTCATACAGTGTTATGCCTGGATTTCATAAATAGCCTTGCATTAACTAACACAGATTATATTTGAAGCATTTGGAAGTGATTCACATTTCCTACTGTAAAAAAACGTCTTAAGAACATTGCTTAGTGGCTCAATATTTTACACCAGTGTTTTTGAAGGACTAAACACTTTATTGATATAGTGTACAACCAAGCACATGTGGTCAGAACACAAACAGGTAATAAAGTGTTAAGCGTTTCTCCCAAAGAAAAGCCTGTCAAAGCAAAATGCTAGCAGGCGTTTGTGGCGCCACCTCTTTGTCCTTGTTTGGTAACCCCAGGTCGGTGCGATTATGCGCAGACAAAATAGTGACAGTTGGCCTACTTGTAGCTTCATTTGCCCTCTTCAGAAACCTATGCATGACGTCACGGATACTATCCATATCTTTTCCAGTCTATGGAGTAAATACATTAAAAGAGGTCACAAATATAAACAAATATATCATAAAATATATATTATATATACATAATCTAAGCTTATTCACCTTATTCTCTGCGTACGAGCGGGCGCAGCCATTTGAATCCTTTTGGCTCGAGACTTCCGGTCTCATTCACTTACATTCATTTTCAGACGTTAAAAACAGCTCGTTTTGCTGCTTGATGTTGCAAACTGATATTTTCTCATTATATTATTCTGCTTTGTCTGTATTGTCATGCAAACACTTGTTTGTAGAGTAAGTAGTTTGACCGTTTTTCTGACATTTATTATTCCTAGTCATTTCTCCCATAGGCAGCTGAATCGGAAGTTCTAAAACAATCGCAAAAACGAGCGCACTTCCGCATCTAAGAATAAGGTCAATACATTATAAGCTTATACTTTGGAAGGATCATGTGACACCAAAGAGTAATAACTTAAACAATTAAGGTATGCTATAAATGTATGAAAATAATGCGATAATAAATAAATTACATTTGATAATTTATCATGATCATTTTTTCAATTATTATTCTTTTAATGTATTTTTAATCAAATAAATCTTACTTGGTAAATGCAAGAAACTATTTTTATACATTACAGTTACTGATGAATATTCAAAAACTCCCATATATAACAATATAAATAAATAAAAATCTATAAAAGTTGCATAACATTGAATAATGAATACATATATAATAATAAATATATATTATTAATAAACAGATCAAATGAACAAAAATCTTTCTAAAGTCTTTGATGTTGAAATGAAACCATTTCACGACTGAACTGGCATCTTCTGGCCGACTGAATATACTTGCATAAATTTAACACTAATACTGAATTGTGTGGTTTTTAGCTTCCCGTCACGCCTGACATTGTTCTGTAGATTTAATGGACGTTTAATAACCCCAAAACTCTTTCTGTCCTCTCAGCTCTTGTTTCTTTCCTCAGATTTCAGACAACGCAGTTATGAAACCAATGGAGTGCTTCTCATTTCTACTTCTTCTCTTTATTTCTTTCTCCCTCACACACACAGACACACACACACATCCTCCGCCGAGATAAGCAATGTGCCTGAAATCGAACTGTTGTCTCCCCCATCTCTGGCTGATTAGCTGCCGGAACAATTATGGCAATCGTGTCATCTTAACAAACCCGCTGATAAGCTGTGGTGTGCCGACAATCCTGTGGACGCCTGTCTATGTACACACTCACACAAACACACTCTTATCAAGAAAATAAATATAATAATAAAAAAAACCTCAGGAATAAACTAACAGTGCCCTGCAGTGGCAGTCTATCACAATCTTACAATCAGTTTTACGTCGAAACATTTGCCTTCCGTACGGAAATAATTTCACTTTGGAGGTCAACAGCATCACAATAGCGTCACCACTTGGCCCAAACTGATGCGTTTCTATAAATCATTTGGCTAGTGTCACAGAAGACGGTGTCAAAATATTTAACGGGAGAGTTCACCAAAATGTTTATCTTGCTCATATACTCCCCCCTCAAGTTTTGTAAGATATTTAGAAAGTAGATATTTTGAAGAAAGCTGAAGACCTGTAACCATTGAATTCCATAGTAGGAAAAACAAATACTATGGCAGTCAATGGTTACAGGTTTACAGATTTCTTCAAAATAACTTATTTAGTGTTTAACAGCAGAAAGAAACTCAAACAGGTTTGGAACAAGTAAAGGGTGTGTAAACAGAATTCAGTTATTCATTTAAATACAAAAAAGGCATTTATTTGCTTGGTTAGTCAAGTTAATGTCAGCTTAACTGCTAAATGAGATATCAGGAGATGTGGCTAATAACTGACTTTATCCTGTCGTGATCATTTAAGCAAAAAGTTTAAATGCCACCTTCTGTCTCATTGTTCTGTGACTAGTCAGAAAACAGAGCCAATGCAGCTGCTCAAAAACACCAGTTATTCTTCTAAACACTGACATGCTGCTACATCTGCCCAACAGGGGGGATTGGCACCGTGCTGTAACTGATCCAAGACCAGCATTTGTTAATTTTTGCCAATATGGACTTAAATGATCCAACAACAAAAAGCACCGATTCCAGATCAGAGCTTATTAAGTGGTGAATTTCCTCAGATGGACATAAGACAACACAGCTGCTCAATTCCCCTTCAACTGCTCCATTTAACTCCCGCACTTTAATTCCTGCACATAACGACTGATCTCAGACCAGTTGTTTAATGGCTTGAAAACAAGTGCATTTATGTATAATTACTACTGAAGCAAATGTGAGCAGGTATTTATGAATATTTGGTCTTTTTATTGAGATGTGATAGCAGAGAGAATCAAAACATAAAAAGGTGATTAAAGGGAGGGAGGGTGAATGAGGAAAGGAAGTCAGGAGGACTTAAAATCTTTTTTTTTTTCATTAGTTCAAGTTTAAATTTCAGCCAGATCAATTTTAAATATGATTCACCCCATTTCAGGCGACATGGTGGCTCAGTGGTTAGAACTGTCCCCTGGTCGCTGGTTCGAGTCCCGGCTGGGTCAGTTGGCATTTGTGTGTAGAGTTTGCATGTTCTCCCCATGTTCGCATGGGTTTCCTCCGGATGCTCCGGTTTCCCCCACAGTCCAAACACATGCGGTACAGGTGAATTGAATAAACTAAAATTGGCCGTAGTGCATGAGTGTGTGTGAATAAGTGTGTATGAATGTTTCCCAGTACTGGGTTGCAGCTGCAAGGGCATCTGCTGTATAAAACATAAGCTGGATAAGTTGGCGGTTCATTCCGCTGTGGAGATCCCTGATAAATAAATGAATCACCACATTTCAACTTTAAACTCTGTTTTCAAATACTCATTAACATTTTTTTGTAAAACTACTATATGACTTTGTGAAACTGTGCAGTTTTCTAATTTTTGTCATTTACATTGTTTTCAAATCTAAATATGTTATCCATAAAGTTCCACATTTGATGTACTTAAATTTTTGTGTTAAAAGTTGTTACGTCCCGGGAATTCTGCGTGTCTCTCTCTCTCTTCCTCCATTTTTTTCTTTTTTATTCGTTTGTTTTATATCATTTGTTTTTTCCCAGGGGATTTGGAGAGGTAAATGTCACGCGACTTACATTCTTACAACACCTAGCGAACCGCTGTATAGACACAACATATTTAGGAGTGAGCGCTGTCTTTGTATTTTTCTGTTTGGTTAGAGTAGGTAAGTTAGGGCGCGCAAACTCCAAAGACTTGATTTCGATTATTTTATTTTCAGTTAGGCAAAAGGGTTATACTGAGTTAGTTTGATTTTTGATTTTGTTATTTTCTTTCAGCTCCACTTTTGTCCTCAAAGTTTGTTTTTTGATTATTTTTGTTAGTATGAATTTTATATAATTTACCTTTTGTTGTTATTTGTAGTTATCTATATTATTCATTTTTATTATTACTATTTTCTGTTCATCTTTGATTTTGTAAAATAAATTATTGTTTTTTTGGCAGTATTTTTAGTTGATGCATGTTTCTTTTCCTCTCGCATTACACAGAATGGTCACAATATAAATGTTACATACTTCAGTCCCTAGATTAATATCAAGAAGTCGTAACAAAAGTTTATGATAACTTGAGGTCTGTAAATATATATTTTTAAAATACTGGCACTTGCTTTTTCTGGGAAAATCTAAGTGTGGTTTATTTTTAAACTAATTTCGAGAGGATCGCCTGCTTATGATTGATCACAGCTGGTTCCGCATCAGCTCCATATATTGCACCAATACTGACACACTATAACCAGAGTCTTCCACTCCCACAATTTTCATCATGAAGAATCCCCCCTTCAACCCCACTCCTCCCCTTCTCCTGATAGGGCGGCATGGCAACCCAGTGGTTGGCATTGTTGCCTCACAGCAAGAACGCCACTTGTTCGGCCCTTCATCAGGCCGGTCGACGTTTCTGTGTGGAGTTTGTATGTTCCCTCCGTGCTCGCGTGGGTTTTCCCTGGGTTTCCCAGTTTCCTCCCCCCATCCAAAGACATACATCATAAGTAAATTGAGTACTCCAAAGTAGCATCTTAGGACAAACACTTAGCCAGCTATATCTCAGCACGTTCACAAGTAAGGGATTTCTCGAGAGCTACCTGAGCTCAAACTCCCCTCAGAAACTGGAGAGAGCCTTGGGCTTGAGGATATTCTGAGCTCAGGGCTCTCTCCCTGGACAGAATACTAACTAAGCTTTATTATCAATCATCAGCTAAGTGTGAACTCTTGAAAGAATATGACATTTGACTAGATGAGGCAAGTGAATTGAAGAGCAAATCCAAACATCCACAATGCTATGATCAAAAGCTTTCTTATAGGTGCCACAGAATAAAAAACAGGATATACAAAGACAAAGCTGAACAAGAGTTCAGTATGTGGAAATGGCATACATTGAGCCTCAAACACCACCGTTTCCTCATTCTCATGTAAATATGATTGGTGTAAAAACCTTATGGAAAAACAAGCTAATCTAAAAAAAACAAACAACTCTGATGTTACTCATGGCATCATTAATATGCATGCCCCAGGCAGAGTTTAATTGGCCACAAGATTTCCTAGCAACATTGCAACAATTATAATACTTAAATCTTATTTTGTAAGTTTAAAACACCTTATTATATTTACTATGTATATGAGACTCTTATTTTGAGAACGGGACAGGCATTAGCTCTTAACTTTGCCATCAGAGTATTGGAGAATCAAATCATGATCTATCTTTTATATGTGTGCACGATTTTAAGAACAAGCTATGGGCAAGTTTTATGGCCGCAGTTCACTTAACAGCCCTCGGCATCACAATAACAAGGGTCACTGAATTCCACACACAGACCTTTAAAGTTGACTCCAAACAAACATTTGATGATAGATAACAGAAATCACCCCAACTAATTCTCACAAAGACAAGCGCATCATGTCTCAAACAGTGTTGTCTTTCCCAAAGCACAACGCCGGCTGGTGATTGACTGTTCGTTGCCCTCTCCTGGCCCCGAGAATTTGTGTCACGAAGCTCATAATTAAGACTGGCCTGATTCTATCACTCAAACAAAGTTTATCATGGGCCGCTGGTACCTGACAGCTTCGGTGACGTTGTTAGACGTGTGTCCTGACAGCGCGTCATGGAGGTTACGGATGAAATAGTCCCTGTACTCCTCCGGCAGAGCCATGAATGTGCCTCCCATCACAATGAACTCCACTTTATCCACGCTGTGTCCCAGCTGCTTGAGCTAGATGTGCAAACACAGCAGCGCAATGACATTAACAGCATTTAAATGAGCGGAAAAGCTGAGAGGATCATCAAGCCTGCAGATCTACACCGTAAAAACCAAAACCATTAAAGTAGATTTTATGATGCCTCACGATTTTCACTGTACAGCGCTGATGAATTCTGAACTGTGAAGATGACTCACCTGTTCTACTCGGTGCCTAGTCTGGAGGTAGGGATCGTATCGTGCACGGATGGCTCTCATTGATGTGGGCTGGGTGAATAGATGATCAAAACCAAGCGTATTGAATGACACCAGTGAAAAAACCCATAAAAACATCTGTGATAGTATTGCTTTGAGAGACAGAAGGACAATTACCTCGTATCCTGTGTATGACTGTGTGGAATATTCAAAATCGGAGTCTGGACCCCCAGGGCAATACCTGTTTGAGGACATGAAAACAAAAACAACAAACATCAAAAGTGAGGCCAGGTTTGTCATTATGGTCATAAATGTCTCCACTACAACTGAAACACAATGGTAATTGCTTGAACCAGATGCAGGACATCATTTTGAATATGCACTGTAAAATATCCATGATGCAGATCTTTGGGATGAA
Organism: Danio aesculapii; assembly: GCF_903798145.1. Taxonomy (NCBI): domain Eukaryota; kingdom Metazoa; phylum Chordata; class Actinopteri; order Cypriniformes; family Danionidae; genus Danio; species Danio aesculapii. Next base: position 35,599,074 of record NC_079454.1, on the reverse strand, counting down.
CAGATTGTGTTGTGGAATTGCTCATTTTGAAGTCATTTTGTACACAATCATGGGCTGAATGAATGATGTTCATTACTGATTAAAAGTGCAGGGTCAGATTTTTGTTTTAATGTATTTGAAAGACTGAAATATACTTATTTACAGTAAAATAACTATGTTGTATTAAGGTTTCCAGATGAAATCATTCTAATACACCGATTTAATAATGACTGACTTGGGGTATTGGGCAACACAAAGTTCAAAGATTGTTCACTGGCCTGATTAGACCACTGCTATATTGTCAGAATAAATGTATCTTTATTTTAAACATTTTAAGCACAAGAAGACCCATGTGTAAACCCAGAATTTAGCTTTTTTTGGTTTTCTTCAATGTAACAGAAACTATGCTATTAACATTTGTTTTACAATATATTCATTCAGTCATTCATTTTCTTTTCAGCTTAGTCCCTTTATTAGTCTGGGGTCCCCACAGCGAAATGAACCGCCAACTTATCCAGCACATGTTTTACGTAGCGGATGCCCTTCCAGCTGCAACCCATCACTGGGAAACATCCATGCACTCTCATTCACACACATACACTACGGAAAATTTAGCTTACCCAATTCACCTATACCACATGTCGTTGGACTTGTGGGGGAAACCGGAGCACCAGGAGGAAAACCACGCGAACACGGGGAGAACATGCTAACTCCACACAGAAATGCCAACTGACCCAGTGACCTTCTTGCTGTGAGACGATCATGCTACCCACTGCGTGACGCCCTATTTTACAATAAATATGTGAACATTTTGCTAATATAAGTATCTTGGTTTGTACAAGCAACAGTTGATAATGCCTTTGAAAGCTATGAAAGAAAGTAGATGTGCATTATTATACTGAGCCTGCGCATTTTGCATTAAAGTAGCTGCATCCTAATTTAGAATGTGTCTGTGTTAAGTATTACAAGGATAATTCACTCATAAAATCATTCTGTAACTATTTACAGTAAAAAAAATCATTACAGAATGTAATAATTTCTGTAATTATTTACAGAGTCTCCCCTTGGTCTAAACATTTTTAAGTTTCTTTTTCTGATGAACACAAAAGATGAGATTTTGATCAATCTTGGAGGCCACTGACTTCCATGGTATTTTCTTTTTTTTTTTTTAAACAAAAAGCCCTCAGCACTGAGAAATCTTTTTTATTTTTGGATTTCCAGAAAAGATTCACTATATCACTGACAATTTGTCAAAACCATGACACGCTTTTTTATATTTTATGTTTATTGTTTAAAACTGTGATGATTTTTATTCCAGGTATTAATTTCAAATATTAATTTATTTAAAAAAAACTCCAATCTTTTAAACAGTTCTGTAAAAGCAACACAAGGTTTTCTCCCTTCATGAACAGCAAATTAAAGAACTTTCAATAAAATTTTAAACCACCATTAATTTTAAATTAAACACCTTCGTAATTCATATTCCAGCATATGAAGAGCCATGAACATCCTTACTGTACTTAACATTTCACTTACACTTAATAATTACATTAAAGTGAGTAATTTTCAAAAATTGACTGATTTAAAAAGTCACGTTCAAAGAACTTTAATAAAATTTGTTGAATTCCATACTGGTAATATTCAAATATGGTTCCTGAAATATTGACAAAACATGCATTATTTGTCTGTGTTATTGTACAAGATTTAAACGCAAGATTTTATATTTCTTTTTGTTTTTTTACAATTTTAATAATAATACATTTTATTTAAAGCCTTCAGCGGCAACTCAAAGAATGCATACAATAAAACAAAAGCAATAAGACAGCAAGAAGGAGAATATAAAAAGTATACACAAATAATGCAGAAACAATTAAGTACTAAAAGCCAACTTGAAATTGAGTACAATTGTTGAAATAAAAACCATAAACAAATTTAATTTCACATTTAATTCAAGCACTTTCAAGGACGCGAGTTTGTTTTTAAGCACTTTGCATGGCTTGAATCCATATGTCTGAACTTCAAGTACTTTCAGAATGCATATGAACCCTAGCAAGGGCATGTCATGCTGGACATACTCACACACAGATGTTGCCAGTGAAACTAATGTGAGGACAGCGATGAGGTTTGCACATCACAGCCACAACTGCAATCTACAAAAAAATAATAATAATTCAAAATCTGAGCTGCAGTTTCATTTCTACATTATTATTTACATCACCTCCTAAAGAATAAACAACAACAAGCCATCTTTACCCCACTGGCAGTGCGAATGGGTTTGGCTTTCAACTTTGGCACCAATGCTCTGCGATAGTGCGGTGGTACTGCAGCAATGATATCCACCAGCCGTGGCTGTGCAGAGAGGCCATATTTGGCTGAGGTCTTAGTCTTGACCCTGTAAAGACATGATTTTATCTGTCAATGTCTTTAAATAAACACTTACAATTGTGCTTTTGAAACATAAGCTGCGTCCCAAGTTGCATACTAGTAGTATAGAAGTAGTAAAACTTGTATACTCTTCACTCAAACGTATATACTTTTCCTTCACACAAAAAAGTACATACTTTTTTGACATAGTACAAGTATGCATATTAGGACGCAGCAATAGAATTAGTACATCATTAAAAATGCACTAACTTGTTAAGGTTAATGTCTTTTCCTTCTTCGTGGGCCTCAACCAACTGCTTGATGACATCTGCTATTGTCATCATCATCAGTTCTGCACGACTCAAGTCACCTGATGTATAGAAACAAACAAGTCATAACGGAAAAACGCCAACCTCTGTGCTGTTCAGTCTCAGCAAAAAGCATCAATTGAGGTAAAGTTAGTTTTATATACATACATTCAAACTTTATCCTTAATATTATAATTTCAGAAAAGTATTCTTTGCAAATTCTAAATAGAGAAATAATACTATATACAATTACAATCATTATAAAGTAAATTAAATAGCGCTAATGTTGTTTTGAAGTCATACTTGCATGCGATTTAAGACCAAATATTCAAAGTAGCGTGTTAAACAATATAGGGACCGTGTTACTGTTATAAAATTAAGAAATGTACAAACAAAAAAACAACTTTATCTCAATAAAGCCTCAAGATACCTATCACAATAATTAAGAATTAAAGTATAGAACTGCTTACTTTGAATGGACTGACAGCTAGCCCTGTCAGAATAATCAATACATTGACTTATCACACAACACTTGGATATGTCAACAGCAATTTTTGGTGATGCAATATATTTCACCCGTACATAAAAAACAATTCTAGCAATGTTTTAGCTGATTGCACAACCTCTCTATCTCTATTGGAGGTGTCAGTGTTAGTATGGCTAAAAAAACACTATAGTATTTGCTAGGGATGCTCCGATCAGGATTTCTGCGGCCGATACTAAAGCCCAATTCCTTGTCATGGTGATCAGCCAATACCAAGTACAGATTCTGAGGCTGCAAGCTTTATATAACTTTGCCACTGCATAAGCCTCTATTTTTCCTCTATGTGTGAGATCTTGCCTTACCTAAGAGAATAAATTAAGGATGTTGCATACATGTAAAGGTCAGAAGCAGCTTTACAAAAAAAGAATAGATAAAACAGATAGGAAAAAAGGGTAAGAAAAGTTACTGACAATATAATTTGGAAACACTGCTCACATGTTGTAGCGCTGTGGATAAATAACCCGGGTTGTAAATTGGTAAACACTTGCGATCGGTTCATGAGATCGGCCAGATCAGCGAGTACAGATCGAATCGTGAAATGTAATTATCTGCCGATACTGATCTCGGAGCAACCCTAGAATTAGCTATAAATAACTGTAGTACATTTTCATGTTGGTGCCTGATGACTGAAAATAGATCTGTTACTTTTCTAGTTCTTTTTAGCTTGGACTTTTTGTCAACATCTTTTATTAATATTTATTTGTTTAGGATATATACATTTTCACAATCTGATTCCAATGCCTAATTATTATATTTTAAAAATGATAAATAAATAAATTAAATATTCTGTTGCCGCAAGAGCATAATGACTAGTGCGTTGACATATGGTGCAGTAACAGGTCAGGGCATCCCGAGTTCAAATCCCGGCTCGAGAACATTTCCCTACCCTGCTCCCTCTCTCGCTCTCTCCAACTTTGCCTCCTGTCTAAATACTAAATACCCCACATACTTTCAAAATAAACATCTGACAGACATTTGGTTTGCTTATTTAGAGTAAAAAGCAAGCATTATTATACTTATGATGATAACTAACTAGAATTTTACTACAGATAAACCAAAAGAATCATGGTTGCTCAGGTTTGGTCATCTAATGGCAACCACAAATCAATAAAGGCTTTGCTTTACAATAACCACATGGCTGCTTACTACAGTTTTACTATAATAAAATAACAGTTAGGTTTTGGTAAGTGGTTAATTTCGCATTTATATCTCCTCAACAAAACATATCCGTAAGAAAGGTACATTTAGTAAGCAAATATCAAATCGTGCATACACTTCAACTTTTTGTACAACTGTCATTTGAACAATGACGAACATTTACAAAACTACGAGTTTTTATTGTAACTAAAACGTTACATTCCCTTAAATATTGAATCAAACACCAAACTGTTAGTATATGATGGAAGATTAGTTATTACAACATGCTTTCAGCAGCTAACAGAATACGTCCTGCTAAAAAATGAGCAGATAATACTTACTCTTCTTTTTTGGCTTTCCCATCTTAGACACCGTCTACAAACACTCCAGCTCTCGTACCAGATAAAGACTAGAACGCGCAGTTATTTAGTTATGAACTCACGCACAATATTGTCAACATCTGTTAACATGCTCCACTCTTCCGTAAAACGAAAACGGGTGTCGTAAAGCAATACTGTACAGTTGTCGTAAAGTTGTCAGGCACTTTACCACATATCTGACATACTTGAGGACCTCTAGTGTTGGTGTGGAGCATAGGTGTGGAGACATTTTTGCTTAAAAGGCTGTAATTTGAATCCCACACAAACTGGATTAAATTAATAATAATAATAATAATAATAATAATAATAATAGTAGTAGTATTGATAAAAAAAAAATAATAATAAAAATAAAATAATCAGGGCAGCAAGGTGGTGCAGTGGGTCTCACAATCGTTTCACAGCAAGAAGGTCGCTGGTTCGAGCCTCGGCTGTGTCAGTTGGCATTTCTGTGTGGAGTTTGCATGTTCTCCCCGTGTTTGCGTGGGTTTCTTCTGGGTGCATCGGTTTCCCCCACAGTCCAAAGACATGCGGTACAGGTGAATTGGGTAAGGTAAATTGTCTGTATGTGTGTGAATGAGAGTGTATGGATTTTTCCCAGTGATGGGTTGCAGCTGGAAAGGCATCCACTGCGTAAAACATATGCTGGATTAGTTGGCGGTTCATTCTGCTGTGGCGACCCCAGACTAATAAAGGGACTAAGTCGAAAAGAAAATGAATGAATGAATGAATAAAATAATTGTATTAACCAAATAATACATATAAAATTAAATAATTAAAAACAATAAAATGTATATTTATTTTTAAAAATACATATTTAAATTATGGAATATTTCATTAACTGTAAAAGTACAAACATTTTATTGGGATATATATATATATATATATATATATATATATATATATATATATATATATATATATATATATATATATATATATATATATATATATATATATATATATATATATATATATATATATATATATATATATACACACACACACACACATATAAACACATTAGTTTAAAGAAACAACCAAATAAAATAATCAAATATAATGAATAAAGTATTTATTTGAAAAATGAGAAATTATATGTGAATAAATTCAAGACTCAAAATTTGTTAAAAATAAAAATATATAAAAATTTGACTAAAACAAACAAACACAAATTAGATGAACTAAACTAGATGAAATTTAAATGACTGGAAAGTAACAGGCTGTTGTAATACAATCATAATAATTGCTGTGCAGTCTTTTGAAGCTATATTTACACGATTCATAACTGAACACCTTAGTAACTTGCTATATTTAGGACTATTTGTTTCTACAGTAGACCTAGTGCAAAACTAAACTGAAAGTTTGATCATTTATAGAACACAGCTGTTTGGTGCAACCGCAAATTGTAAAATGCAAGCAAAAGACTATTAATAATAATAAAAAATAAATAATAAGAAGAATACATATTATTGTTAAATCTATCTATCTATCTATCTATCTATCTATCTATCTATCTATCTATCTATCTATCTATCTATCTATCTATCTATCTATCTATCTATCTGTGAGTCATATATAATGTAATATAATATAATGTAATAAGATAATATCTTAAGGAAGATTATATTATAGTATGTTATATTACATTACATTATGTTATGTTAAATTATCAGCGCTGAAATAATGCCATGATAAAGGAAGCAAGCTGCAGTTGAAGCATGAATTAGTAAATGAATCCTCTGTTGAGTAACTCTCCCCAGTGAGTCACTCACGTAGTATAAAAAATGGCTTGTGTACATTATTGGGTGTGTCCGTCTGAAACGAGGAGGGCACCGCAGAAAAATAAGCAAGTAATGTAGTCCCTCCTTCAGCTCAGCTCATCCCAGCCCAACCTAGCCTGCAGGTCTACACATTAAACCCGATGCAGTGCTGAGTTTCAATAGACGGTGGCAATAAAACTATGACTAGGATTGTCTAACATATACAGTGGGCAATACGTTTAGGGAGGGTCTGTTTTTTTCTTCCGTCCCAGGATAAACATTTGTGCTCTTCCGCGGCTTCACTTCAACCCTTGCATCGGTAAAAAGAAATACATAAATACAGCATATACATTCATCATGCATCAGCTTATAAGGAAATTCGTCTTCACCGAGTCGCATTGTTTGGAGGAGGAGGAGGACAACACGAAAAGTTTCGCGGAGTTGTTTGAGAAGTTGGATGTGAATAAAGATGGAAAAGTGGATGTTTCCGAGCTCAAGACGGGCCTGGCTGCTATGGGCTTCTCTATGGGCAAAGGAGAAGCGCAGGTATTTCCAGTTCACTGCATTTCTGCTGTTGTCGACGCGCTTTTGTTTTACATCTGGGTTCTGTAAAAACCGCAGTAACCAATAAACCACGCTGTCGGGCTCTCGTATTGCTCGCATGCAAGGGGAATTTACTGTTGTACTAAGGAAAATCCACCATTTTGTTTGATGTAAAAACGCAGAGATGATAATAAATGCCTCCAAGCTGAACCATTAAAAATACTATAAGCAGTAGCTCAAAGAAATGATGGTAAATGATGCATTGAGTGCCAGCTCACACCCTCCTCCTCCTCATCTATTGTACTATTCAATATAGTCGTAATACACATATTCAGAACCAGAATCGGTTTTATTGCCAAGTGCTTTTATTGCAAGTATTCAGGTGCTCTACTAGCAAGTTTGGGCCCTATCAAAAAAAGTTCAGCTAAGGGCCCCTGCTAGTATGCTAAAAACGGATCATTGGGGCCCCCAAATTGCACAGGGCCCTTAGAATTGTCCTAACTTACCCCCCACTTGGTGATTGAGGGAAAAGTTAATTTTATATTCGCATATTTTGGCTTTCTCCTTAAAACAATTTCAAAAAAGTATTATTTGCAAATTATAAATAAAGCAATCATATTAACAACCAATGACTGTCAAAGCACTGTTCACTGTCAATTAAATAGTGCTGATGTGCTTTTTCAGACTCAATGTTCAAAGTAGCATGGTTAACGATATAGGGAGCTTTAAAATGAATGAATGTGCAAAAAATGAAACAAACTTTAGCTCAATCAATTGGTGACTCTCCTGCACATATTAAAAGTCACCAAACTTTGAATACCGAAAATGACATGATTTGCCTCAACCTGTCTTTAAAATGGCTGTTAAAATAGAGTTTTCCCATTTGGTTTCAGGAAGTGCACTCAAAGCAGAAGGGTGGGTATAGACACTCCTGTAGCTGCTCGTGTAAACCCACATTCCTTTATCCACTGACATTCACTAAAACAGCTGATAACTCCACCTTGCTTAAGCAAATGAGACTCAAAGTTCAAACACAGAGTGTGCCAGCAAACTCATCAGCTCACAGATAATTTATAATAGCTGAGTTGTTTTGAGTGATCTTTTGTTGCTTCTTTGTTTTACATGGCCTACTGTATGCTTTTCAGTATACTGTGAGTTGTGTTTTGGATTGGGCTGTTGAATGCTTGATTCTGATTGGCTGATGAACATTCTAAGGTGTGCGATTATTGTCAGATCAACACACAGGTCTAGCTGAAGTAGTTCCAGACAGTCAAGTCATGAACTGCATTATAGTCCCATATCACGATTATGCTGAATGAGTTTAGTTATTTCACAGCCTACTACTGTCTAAAATCAAATCAATACAAAACTGAAGGCTCAGAAAATCTGAGAAATGTCTGGAAATACATCACCTTATTTTTCGATTCAACAGCCCATCGTCAATTATTTCTGTACCTTCTGATACTGATAAATGACAACAACGGATGACTGTTTTTAAAGGCCAAATTTAAGTCCGAAAAAAGTTAAGGAATGAATATGAAAGACTTTTTGCAAGTCAACATTTTTCTAAACAGCTGTTCATTCAATACTGATTGTGTTAAAGTATCATCACAGACATCATTGGGAAACAGAAAAATCAATTATGGAAACTAAACTGTGGAGATAATTCTGGTTCAGATAGGTCAGGCCTGGTTAGTTCAGTTCAGATCAGTGATAGAGAGAAATTCCTCATGTTGAAACATGTTTAATTCAGCAGTTTTACATATGGTGAGAATTGGGGCTGCACAATATTGGAAAAATCTGACAATAACATTATAATATTTAGCTTTGCCATGATATGTATTGCGATTTAAATAGCTCTATTTGGAAAGATTTCCCTAATTTAGATGGGCTGGTATGATCAAGTCTTTTTTATGTGGTGCATCTGCATAAATTATAATAAATTACAAGCATATAGAAATAAATAAACATTGCTTTATGTTTTTTGGGGAGTCTAACAGTATTCGAGTACGGAAATTTAACAATTAAATGTAAAATAACATGGCTGGGGTAGCACGATAACTTTACAGCAAGAAGGTCGCTGGTTTGAGCCCTGGCTGGGTCAGTTGGCATTTCTTTTTTTTTTAATAATCATTTTTTTAGTTGTTTTTCACCTTTATTATTATAATAGGACAGTAGAGATTTCAGACAGAAAAGCATTGGGAGCAGAGAGAGAGGGGAAGGATAGGCAAAGGACCTCAGCCGAGAATCGAACTCGGGTCACCGTGAGCACATCGGTGCTATATGTCGGCGCACAACAATACCACTAGGCTATTAGCGCTGACATCAGTTGGCATTTCTGTGTTGAGTTTGCATGTTCTCCCTGTGTTCGCGTGGGTTTCCCCCTACAGTTCAAAGACATTCGCTATAGGTGAATTGAAGCTAAATTGTCCGTAGTGTATGTGTGTGAATGCAAGAGTGTGTGGGTGTTTCCTAGTAATGGGTTCCGGCTGGAAGGGCATCCGCTGCGTAAAACGTATGCTGGAAAAGTTTGCGATGATTCCCTGATTAATAAAGGGACTAAGCCAAAAAGAAAATGAATGAATACATGGTCTGTATAAATCATTTAAAAAATAATATTTAATCATATTAATAGCATAGAAATGCTGGGTTATTTAAACCCAAATTGGGTCAAATATGGACTAACCCAAACATTGTGAATTAAAATTGTTCTTATTAATTTAATTTTAAAAATAACCCAGCAATTGGGTTAGTCCCTATTACATCCAGATTTGGTTGAAATAACCCGGCATTTTTTAGTGTAATATCTTTATCTTTTGATATTAAATAAATAATCTAATCTAATCCTGCGATGTGACTATAGCAGATACACATATTGCGATAGCGATATATTGTTCACTCCTAGTGAGAATGTAGTGTTTAGAGATCGAGTCAGTGTTAGGTTGATAAATTATGGGATCTTTATCAGAACATCACAATGTGCAGAAATATACAGTTATAAAAGGTTGAAGGACTTGTTGGAAATGTGTGTATATTTATATATATTTTTTTATGCAAACAAAAATTATAACATTGTTATTTTAAATATGGAAGAATTGTCATCAGTATTTTACAAAATAAAACAAATGTTTTATTCAAAGTATAATTCAAATAGCCAGAAATATTTTCAAGTGGCCTATTAATGTTCTCCATAGCTGTAAATATATTTATACAGGTTTTCTTGTACTCAGCAAGGCACATTTTCCAGAAACCTCATGTTCCTGTGTTCTGTTTTTTTTATTTTTTGTGCAGAAAATTGTTACCTCAGGGGATACCGATAAGGATGAAGGGCTGGACTTTGAGGAGTTTTCAAAGTATCTGAAAGAACATGAGAAAAAACTCAGGCTGACCTTTAAGAGTCTGGATAAAAATGAGGATGGTAAGATTGAAGTACAGTGTGTGTTTTGCTCTCCTCCTTTTAAATAATAATATGATAATTTATTCCATAATTCCCAATATGCACTAAAGAATTATAGAAACAACACTGACTTTCTGTAATGTTGAACATTATGAAAAACATAATACACGGTAAAAGATTTTGACTGAATTTAAACTATAGGGTTTGTTCTCACTTTTAGTTTGGTTCTGTTGGTTTGTTTGGTTGCAAACTAAAAAGGAAATTGGCACATTTAGCCTTTAGCTTAGCGTTCACACTCTCATTTTTCCAAGAACAACAGTATTTATGGTACAGTTGAAGTCCAAATTATTAGCCCTACTGTCATATTTTCCAAATGATGATTAACAAAACAAGAACTTTTTCACAGTATTTCCAATAATATTTTTCCTTCTCGAGAAAGTCTTATTTGTTTTATTTCGGCTACAATAAAAGAAGTTTTAAATTTTTTAAAAACCATTTTACAGTCAAAATTATTAGCCCCCTCAAGCAATATTTGATTTTGACTGTTTACAGAGCAAACTATTATGTTTAGAAATGTGTTAAGAAAATCTTCTTTCTGTTAAACAGAAATTGGGGAAAAAATATACAGGGGGGGCTATTAATTCAGGGAGGCTAATAATTCTGCCTTCAACTGTATGTTTTTCAACATGTGATGGTATTTTTATCAGTTGAGAACTCTTAAGATGTATAAAATGTGTAAATGATCTGATAAACAACGATCTGCTGCTCAATTGAGACACATTTATGATATGGTATTGAACTGCAACATCACAACTAATGACGGTTTGTTTAGATGTTGTGTTTTAGATGTTGTGCAAACCTGCCAAATGTGAACACACCCTATAGAGGCCAATTGAAACAGTTGTTATTGCACTTTCTGCTTTTGTTAATCACTAAATTAACTTTAATTAATTCTGTACACAGGTCGCGTCGATGCCAAAGAGATTCAACAGTCACTAAAAGACCTTGGGATTAACTTGTCAGATAAAGACGCTGAGAAGATCCTCCACAGGTACTCATATAGTAAGCCCACTGACACCAATGTTAAATGACAATCGAGATGAAAGGCCTAATCACACCATAATCAGAAGTCATCCAATACTTAATTTTAACAAAACAGTTTAGAACTCTCTCTTTAATGAATAAATATTACACAATATTATAGAAATGTTTCTTGCTTTATTGTAGTGATTGTGATCAATATTTATGTACTTGCCAAACATTTGTGTCAGTCATTAGTTAAATACACTGTATGCTTGAGTTTTTTGCGAGTCTTTAACTTAGGTCCTTTAATTTTTAGAGAACACGATACCAATATTTTAATTTCAGATAAGTGGAATAACCATAATTTTCAGTCACAGCTAAATAAAAGTTGTTATTCTGACCTATTTAATATAAAAGTGCTTTAACTGGCATTATTCTTAATTGAAATTTGGACAAAAATGGATAGAATAAAATAATAGTAACATTTGACTTGTTTACCCATACTTAGTACTCATATCCATACCATACCCTTACAGGTGTGTGCGTGTCTGTATGTGTGTATATACACGATTAATTGACAAAATTATTATCCCTCCTGTGATATTTAAAACTTTTTTTCAAGTATTTCAAATAAGTTGTGTTTAACGGAGAGATTTCTGATTCATCTATTTAGTTTTCGTTATAGTTTCAATAACTAATTCTAAATAACCAAGTTCTTTGTCATGATGACATTTTACTAGTTATTTTTGCAAGAAACTAATATTCATCTTAAAGGATTAACTAAGTTAATTAGGTCAACCAGACAAGTTAGATTATTAGGAAGGTCATTGCACAATAGTGTTTTGTTCTATAGCCAATTGAAAAATCTAATCTTAAGGGAGCTAATAATATTGACCTTTTAACATTTACTTTATTTTTATTTCTGCCAAATAAACATTTTTTATTCCAGAAGTAAAATATAATAGGAAATACTTTGAAAAATGTCCTTGCTCTGTTAAACCTGTGAACCTGAAGTTGCTGAGACTTTTATTTCAGTATGTAGATGTACTTTAAACTAAAACTGAATATTGATTAGAAGGTGGGGCTTCATTCTCTCATAGCAAACTAACAGTAAGGGGGCGTGATTAAGGTTACAGATATACAGTTGCTTTGGAAGCCATCAAGTTTTGACATCAACAGAAGGACCCTCACTCCCATCGACTTTGATTGAAAATGACCAAAACAAACTTTTTATGTCCCCAGTGGATTAATTTACACGGATTAATTATAAACTTTACGAATAACAATGTGAGCCAGCAAAATATACATTGTGAATTTAGATTTCATGTGTACTTTAAAGTTTTAGAGTAGGCCTAATAATTATGTCTTCAGCTGTGTACAGTAAATGGGGTAAAGAGAGAAATATCATTAACCTTTTCTGCAGATTCACAGATTAAGCTCTAGTATAGATTGATCACATAGGAAATTGTTCTGATTTGACCTTTGACCCTTTATCCTCCAGCATTGATGTGGATGGAACCATGACTCTGGACTGGAATGAATGGAGGGAGCATTTCCTCTTTAACCCCGCAGATGATCTTCAGCAGATCATACGCTACTGGAAACACTCAACTGTAGGTTCCACACCAGACATATTACAAATAACATACATCCACGACCAATCAAATCTGAATTATATATCGGTTATGAACACTGCTAAAATTATGGTCACGTCATTGGTCAATGAGACCGCCATTCAGTTGTCTAGTCACATTGTTGGCTAGCGCATGGATAGGTAGTCCAGTAATCAGCTTGGCCAGCCATTTATATCCTGCTGTCAGTGGGCAGGATTGGGGAATGACTAGAACAAGGCTGCGAGAAGGAAGGATAAGGAGTCTCTTAACTGATTAAGTGTCAAATGTTAACACGAACACTGTTCAAAGTGCAAGACAACTAGAAAGTTCACCCCCAAAAGAAAATTCTGTCATCATCTAATAACATTTTGCACTTGTCCCAAATAAAATTAGATTTTCTTTCTTCCATTAAACACAAAAGTAGATATTTTGAAAAATGTTGGAGCCATTAACTTTCATAGTTTTTTTTCTTCACCCCAAAATAGTTTGAATTGCTCCTATTTTCCAACAGTATTAATAATACTTTGTTTTGTATTTAACAGAAGAAAGAAACTCTCAATTAAAACACTTTAAGGAAAGTTAATGCTGAGTAAATTTGAATGTTTTGGTGAACTACCCCTTTAACACACTTTAGCTATACAAATAAGGTCATATAGCATATATTTACACAGTTTTTAAAATAAAGCTAATTATAAACACTATGGTTAAGTGTATGAAGTAAGTATAAGGTTGGGAATGAAATAAAATTTTGCGCTCATTTGATTTAAATTCCTTTTGGCTTGACTGAAGAAACGGGGCCAAAAACCACTCACCGATTTTGTGATTTTTGAGCTGTCAGGTTCAGTCGTCACAGCCAATTGCAGCGAGGCTAATTTAAGACTGTCCTGTACAGGGATTAGCCCTGGATGTGTTCGTCATCTGACTCCTGCACTGATGGAAGTGTGCTGAGGTTGGGCAGAGATGATGGAGTGAATTGTTACAGTATCATTGCGACGAGAGTAGGGGAAGCAATAGGTCTTAGTTGCGGTTGTCAGCATCTATTGGTGGAATCATACGAGCTGGCAGCAGTGGGTCAGCATGGCTTTACTGCAGGAGCACAGGGGAGAGTGGTTCATCATTGATTTTGAGGACGAAGAGGCTGTGTATGTGATGGATATAGACATGGTAGGTCAACTCATCTGTATTATTTCATTGAGGCCAATGCAGCTTTGGCCCATTGAGCTGTAGCCTCTAATGGTATGAAGATAAAAGTATATTTAAAAAAAATGTCTGATTGTAGAAATTCTCTTTGGTGTCGTTGAGGTATATTGCATTTCTAAAAAGCCTTATTAAATTATAAATGGCATAATTAACAAAGTATAAAGGTTACAGGATATAAATGATACTGAGAGTATTTAAAGGGACAGTTCACACGAAAATATAAATGTAAAGTGGTTCCAAACCTTTACCAGTTTCTTTTTTCTGTTAAACACAAAAGAAGATATTTTGAAGAAAGTTGGAAACCGGTAGCCATTGAAGGAAAAACGAACAATATGGAAGTCAATGGTTAGCCGTTTACAACATTTTAAAAAATATATCTTCTTTTGTGTTCAACTCGAACAAGTTGACAAGTAAAGAGTAAGTAAATGATAGCAGAATGAAATATTTTAGATCACTTATCCCTTAGTTTTTCAACAATTGTAAAATTGAAAAAAGATTTGGTTTACATTTACGTACTTTCATGATGTTCCAAAATTGTCAAACACAAATGAGGATAATTTGAACATTGTTTTGTGCTCCACTGATCTCCATTACATGGACAAAACACAATATGAAAGTCAATGGGAACTCACGCTTTTAACAATAATCTATGCATAAAATAGTATATTTTATGTCTTCTGCAGAGAAAAGAAAGTCTTAAAGGTTTGCAAACAATGTCATTACTATCCCATTAGTAATAAATTAGGATTGCTTGTTTTAGTCTCTGATGCAGTACAGATAGTGTATGTTACATAAGATAATGCCAATGATCACATTAGATTACACTTGGATTAGGAGCAAGGTTGCAATTGAGTACAAACTGGAATAAAGTTTTATATTAAAATATGTATATACAGCAGTAAACAAGTGCATCAAAAATGTTTTGCAAAATCGTCTTAAGACAAGAATGTGTATTATTTACTAGATTTAGGACAACTTTTATAATTGCTTATATTATGTTCCATACGCAAAACAAAATATTATAACAGTGTACTTTTTTACACTTTTTGATGTGGTATTTCATGAAATGGGTTTAACTGTACATTGTCCCTGATAAATAATCATCTACAGAAAGTCAGTTGGACCAGCCCCACATGGAAAGAACCTAGATGAGGATATATGCGCATATATGGAGCATATATGCAATGTATATTTGCACATAAATGATAATATATACAATGCATGTATATGCCACATATAGGCAAGGTGGTGCATTGAGGTGCATATACAGGCCACATGAGATGCATATATTTATATCCACTTATACAGTAAGTCCCATATGTACATGCAAGATGTGTCCTATATAGCTCATATCTTACTTTGGCAACTATCATACATGATGCCTAGCTCATATTTTCTATTATCAAGGCAATAACTAAGAACTAACAAAAAAAAAATGCAAAAACAGTATGTATGTGCGAACACTTGAAATTGGTATCACATGTAATTGGCATGTTATGGAGTTTAACTATGGCAAATAAGTGAGAGCCCACATGGAAATAACCTATATAAACATGTATGTTTTAATATAGGTTTTGATATAGGTTTTTAATATATGTAACCTATAAAATTGGCTGTTTTCCTCTATGTACATATATGTACTGTACATATCTGGTGTTTGCCTTTTATCGTCTTATTTGCATAATTACAGTAAGAAAACATTATCAGGATACTGTTTTATTATTTTAATCCAAAACTGAAACGAATATTTTTTGTACCAGAGTCCAAACATGAGCCTCATAATCTGACATTTCTGTAGTTGGCTGTGAACTCACTTCACCTGTGTTGTGTTAGGTGTTGGACATAGGTGACAGTCTGACCATTCCAGATGAGTTCACAGAGGAGGAGAAGACCACTGGCATGTGGTGGAAGCAGCTTACTGCTGGGGGCGTGGCAGGGGCGGTCTCTCGAACAGGCACCGCCCCCCTGGACAGAATGAAAGTCTTCATGCAGGTACAATGTTTTCTAGAGCCCAAAATCACAAATATTTTTACACAATGTTTATTTCTATAAAAATGTACACACAAATGAAACAACATACTTTTATTTGGGAAATTAATTTGTGTGATAAAATGTATGTATAAAAAGGAAATTGATTTAATAATTTTATAATAAACTAAAACAGGAATTTGTTTGATAAAATGATATAATATATTGAATGTCAGTTACTTCAAATATTTTTGAATGCCGTTACGAGTGAGTAAATCTATACTTACAGGTTCATTCCTCAAAAACCAACAAAATCAGTCTGGTGAACGGGTTCAAGCAGATGATTAAAGAAGGGGGCGTGGCCTCTCTGTGGAGGGGTAACGGAGTCAACGTTATAAAAATCGCCCCAGAAACTGCAATCAAGTTCATGGCTTATGAGCAGGTGAGACAAACAGTTTATACCTGAAAATGGAAAACGTTTTATGCATTGACACTAATGCGTTAATGGGCATTTGGTCTGCAGAGACATTCAGAAGCATGACACTAATGTTTTGAAGGCCTGAAAGCCAAACTTCAGGTTTTAAAGCTTGTGGAGGGAAGGACAGGTTTTCTGTAAGTTTCACCAAGTCAAATGTAAAACTTTTTAAGACCTTTTTATTTGACTATTATAAATGATATTTCAGATTTAGAAAGGGATAAACACTAAGGATTTTTATAATGTCCCAGTTAAAGCATTAAACAACATTATAAACAAATGTTATTGTACAGAAGATATATATTTAAACCATATTGGTAAATAGTTCATGAATAAACTTTTTATTTTTATTTTATTAAGTTTAATTGAGATGGATTGTTGGTGACTGGATGTGTGTTTGCCCGATTGCAAACTTGACATGGAAAATGACCTGTTAAAACTATTTAAGACATAAAACACAATATTTTAGTGAATTAAAGACTTTTTATGGTCTAAAATTTTGTTTTTGAAATTGAAGACTTTTTAAGGGTGCTTTCACACTAGCACTTTTGGTCTGCACCCGCACCCATTCGTTTGACGTCAGAGTATGTAACGTTTAGCTTGTGTTAATGTGTCTTCTGAACTCGGGTGCGCACACGTGAACTGTACCCGAATCCGTCTGAAAGAGGATTAAAACTTTTGGTTCCCCCTACAGTTTCTGTTTAAATTACAAAAAATACAACTGAGTAAAAATGGTCCCTATTCATGCAGGTGTCTAGAGGCATCTGAAATTGCCAAATACTAGCCTGGCCTGCATTTTTGATCAGACTGATGCTCTGTGTACATTTCTGTATTTATTTATATAGTCCAATGTGACCATGTGATGCTGAGAAACCAGCGTTACCAAGAAACCCACAAACACTGAAAACCACTTCCTCTTTTGCATTTTCCCTCACCACAATCTTAATCTCTGAGCTGCTATTTTCCTTCAACTGGTCATATTGTGTGTAAAACATCCTTCACTTTGTGTTCGCATTATGCAATTATTTCATTGGATATCAACATAGCTGTGAGTCCGACTGCTCATGTGATATTGCTTAAGTGTCTTACACAAGCAGCGTGTCAGAGAGAGCTATTTTAACAGCAGTCATTCAGAAAAAGCCTGGATTTGTAATCCGGTGTGGAGGACAGAGGATAATTGCAATGGAGACGATTGCATTTCCTTTACCCAATGAAAAGAGGACAGATTGTTGTAAACCCATCTGTAAGCTTTCGCACATTAAATCAGTCTTGCATAATGTGTTTTTTTGTGTGTTTTGGGACAGTATAAGAAGCTACTGAGCAAAGACGGAGGAAAAGTCCAGTCACACGAGAGGTTCATGGCTGGTTCTCTGGCCGGAGCTACTGCTCAGACAGCCATCTACCCCATGGAGGTGAGAAATGAGACTCACAGATGTGAATTATTCATGGTAGAAAGAGTGGAAAACATTACAGTATATGAATTTAAAATATTGAACAATATCAAGTCCAATATTGAACAACAACATTAAGGCCCAATCCCAATTCTATTTTTGTACCCCTACCCCTTCTCCTTGGCCCTTGAAACAGAGTGTGAAAGAGAAGGGCTTCAAAATCTATCCCTAAGAAATGGGACAGCACTACAACACCTGCACACGTCATTATATGCGATCTCATGAGATTAACGATGGCGACTGCTGTAGTTATTCCAGTTGTGTTATTTTATGGTATTTATCTTCAGGAAATCACTGAAGGCAATGATATCATGTTATCATAATGATATAATGTGCCAATAAGCTCATAACTGTACTGTGCATTTACACCATGGCCATATTCATCTATGTAAACACACCAAAACAACATAAACATTATAGCAGACACTGTAAAACAGTCATTTCCAGCCACCAGACTTTTCTGACAGGGTATTCGAGTGTCATCGAGTGTCAGACTGTTGTGGGAATGTTATAGGAATTATAGATCGTGAAATTTAGCGCGTTTTTATTTTTATTTTTTTTAAGCATGAGGGTAAAACTCAAACACGGTTATGAATATATCAAAACATGCTTGTTTGTTGTAAAAATTCATAGTAATGACAAATACTAATTTGTGCATCTCCTGACATCCGGGTGTAGCTATGCTGCCGCTGTTGATGGTGTAATCTGGGAAATTTTCTTACCCCTTAGTTTTGAGTGTGGCCCTTAAAAATCTGTTTTGAGGGCTATCTAGCCCTTCCTCTCAGCTCTTCAAGCTAAAGAGAATTGGGACACCCCTACCCGTTAACGTAAGGGGTAGGCTAAAGGGTAGAATTGGGATTGGGCCTAAATGAGCTTGAACTCCCAGTGACAATAATGTTATTGTTTGGCTTTTCATAGTATTTTTTTTTTAGGCTGGTCTGTAATTCTTATATTTCACACACTTTATCAATTTTTGTCTATTGACCTTATTCTTCACATACTTCTTCACATACTTGACCTTATTCTTCACATACTTCACTACTTAAACAATCGCAAAAACGAGCGCACTTACACATTGCAGAATAGATTTCAATCACAATACATATTTTTAAAAGGTTTTCTCAAAAAGAGTTTTTAATCTCCTGCACTGAGCCATAAATCTCAACACATACACCAAAGTTCACAGATTTATTGATATTTGTATTCTGAATTATGTCTTTACTTTGTTCATGTATAATTTGTGAAAGGTTTTTTTATTTTGATCAGGCAGTTTTTTATGAATTATGAAGGAATAAAACTGATTTCCAAAAACACCTGTGTAAAATTTGACTGATATGTCAAAAATGAATTTTGTATCTGACTTTATTCGGTGTTCAGATTTCCTTTTGTGAAAGAAATTAATGCAAATTAGTACATATTTAACGAAATAATGCATTCATTTAATTTAATTTTAGAAAACTTAAATACAAAAGGTATTTAATTTCTAATGTAATCCTAATCATTTTACCCTATTCATCTGCAGTGTCTAAAGTGTTTTATATTGTAGGTAATGAAGACCAGGCTTACTCTGAGGAAGACTGGTCAGTATTCAGGGATGTTTGACTGTGCCAAAAAGATCCTGAGGAAGGAAGGATTGAAGGCCTTTTATAAAGGCTATGTGCCCAATATTCTGGGAATTATTCCTTATGCTGGAATAGATTTAGCGGTGTATGAGGTGAGTAAAAGCTGTGGAACACCTTAAAATATTTCAAGATTTTATTGGTAGACTACACACCCAGTTTTTGAATATTTCAGCTTAATTTTTTCAGACCTGTTCACACCTCTGGAGAATTTTCAAGTTTTTCAGGTTCATGATTTGCTTAAAAAATGTGGCAGATGCATGCCTGTACAGTTGAAGTCAAATTTATTAGCCCTCCTGTAAAATTGTAAAATCATTTTTAAATATTTCCAAAGTGCAGATTAACAAGAGATTTTTAAACTCAAATAGATTTAATAACTATTTTATAATAACTCATTTTGTTTGTCTTTACTATGATGACTACATAATATTTTACAAGTCATTTACAAGTTTTTATTCAGCTAAAAGTGCAATTTAAAGGCTTAACTAGGTTAAATAGGTTAACTAGGCAAACTTGGTTATTTAGGCAAGTCATTGGGCAACAGTGGTTTGTTCTGTAACCAATCGAGGAAAAAAAACATTTCAGATTTAACTTCACTTCGGTTTTTGATTTTGCTTTATTTGAAATATAGAAGATTTTCTATTAGTAGTAATAAACGGGTAACTCGTTTGCTTTCAGATGAAAAAAGCCTGCCTTGTGTGACAGATCTGTCTTTGCTGCTCTCATTTTATACGGCAACATGAGTGTTTATAGCAAAGCATGAAGATGTATAATCTGACTCTCTCCACAGACGCTGAAGAACACCTGGTTGTCTCACTATGCTAAAGACACTGCTAACCCAGGAGTCCTGGTTCTCCTCGGCTGTGGAACCATTTCCAGCACATGTGGACAGTTGGCCAGTTACCCTCTTGCTCTGATCCGCACACGCATGCAGGCCATGGGTAAACACAACACTCTACTGTTTTTAGAAGACCATTCTGCTCATTCAGCCTGCGTTTATTTAATTCTTTATTACCAATAGGTACAATTATTACAGATATTTTATAACAATTTAATCATTTCTTATGTAATGTATTTTAAAATAGTTTTTTACATCTTCGGAATCATTATTCTGAAACATATTCCATCTTTTATTATTATTATTATTATTATTTACAAAATAGTATACATTAGAAAAAGCTGCAAATAAATTAGCAAACCGTTTAACCTATTAAATGAATAGCTATTATAAAGAAATAGAATCAACGTATCAAATCCTATTAACCTTTTTTTCACTGTTTAATTTAAACATTTTGATTAAAGAGCAGCGAATAAATCTCTCATTTAGATTTTTCATTTGATTATATTAAATAACAGGTGTCACTTTAAAAATGCTCAGATCTATAATGAAAGCATTTGATCGCTTTCCTAACTTTTTATGCTCGTTTAAGACAAAATTAGTTGTGTTTAAAAGAAAACACACCAAATTCGACATCTTTAGATATTATTATTATTATTAATTATGTTTATATCTCTGTTCAAACATGCACCCGAAACCCAGACTTGCGCTCTGCTTCAAATCGCGTGTACAGAAACAGCGTCTATTGATCACTATGGAGCGCGTCAGCTGACAGTCACGCACTGCTACATGAACTGACTGTTTTGAGGATTGTATAGGAGAGGCAACGGCACCTGTAATGGAAAGGAAGGGAATCCCTCCATTTTTATATTTATTTCAAAGTGTTTTCATGCCTAAATAAAAAAACGAAAGCACACATTCACTTTTAAGAGCTGGGGGCACCACCTGGTGGTTCGGCGGTATGGGTTGCGTATAGGGAGGATCAGCTCTTTAATGTTTATAGCCACCCTTCATTGAAAGATTGAAAATATGGGAGAAATGCGGGAAAATACCTTTACGGGATGATAGCGGGATAGAATTGTAAAATACAGGAGAATCCCGGGAAAAATGGGAGGGTTGACAGGTATGCATGCATGCATATATATTTGAGAAAATGTTTATTTATATTTAGATAAAAAATATATATATGTATATGATACAAAATTATACATACATTTAAAAATCTATATAACAAAACTAGAGTAATGCTGTTGAAAATTCAGTTTAAATTACAAGAATAAATGACATATTCAATTCAATAATAAAACAATTATTTTAAATTTGAATAACATTATGTTGGGTGGCGCAGTGGGTAGCATGATCGCCTCACAGAAAGAAGGTCGCTGGTTTGAGCCTCGGCTGGGTCAGTTGGCGTTTCTGTGTGGAGTTTGCATGTTCTCCCCGCGTTCACGTGGGTTTCCTCTGGGTGCTCCGGTTTCCCCCACAAGTCCAAAAACATGCGGTACAGGTGAATTGGGTAGGCTAAATTGTCCGTAGTGTATATGAATGAATAACATTATGTTATGTAAAATCTGCTTCTCTTTAATTTTAAATTACAAATTCACTGTGATCAGTCATTTTTGTGAATGTGATTTCCTGACGTTTTTCTTTTATTCCTCTCAGCGTCAATGGAAGGATCAGAGCAGGTGTCTATGTCTAAATTAGTGAAGAAGATCATGCAGAAGGAGGGCTTTTTTGGGCTCTACCGTGGGATCCTGCCCAACTTCATGAAAGTGATCCCCGCTGTCAGCATTAGTTATGTGGTGTATGAGTATATGAGGTCTGGGTTAGGGATCTCTAAATGATGAATGTTTTGCCTGTTTTTACACGCACAGATTTCAGCCACCTCTTTGAAAACACCCTCCATGATGGGACAAAATGTGTTGTTCTCTTACCAAAGTAAAAAAAAAGAAACCACGACGGTGTCTTGCATTGAGATCAGGGCCCAACCTAATTCATGTTTACACTGATGTATAACTGCACCTTTATATGTAATTAATACATTTATGACATGTTTTACAATTTGTATGATTTCGTCTTGTGACCATATTGTGGTCATGTAATATATCTGAGCAAACTGTTAAGCCATTGTGTGAGCCAGTGCACTATATAAATGTATATATTAATGAATATAAATGTTTAGGTGAATTAGGATGGGCCAGTCAAGTCTTTACCCTATGCAGTCTGTTTTGTGAAAAAGGATACATATCCACATGAAAAAAAAAATTGATAAACAGAATCAATGCAAATCGGGGAGCCACACAATGACAAGAGCTTAGTGTGCCTTATATCATTAGTTCAGTCTTTGTGAGGGTCTTCACTTGGAAAGATTATTATTATTATCGAACTTGTGTTGCCTTTTGATCCCCATTGTTTTGTTATTTTAGAAACTCCTGTTTACATTAAAGGTCGTATTTTAATAGTTTGTTGTGATGTTTCATTACAATTTATTACAATAAGTGAATCAATTTGGCATTAAAGCAAAAGAGGCAGTAATGGCATTGGTATTGTCACACACGATTTTATGACTCTATTTCAAATAAATTTTGTAAATAAAACTTGCATGAATGAATCCTAAACATTTGTTTCCTTACTTTTTGAGTTTCGTTATTCTGTTGAACACAAAAGAGGATATTTTAATGAAAGCAGGAAACCTGTTACCATTAACTTGCATAGAATTAAGTTTTTTTTCCTACTATAGAAGTCAATGGTTACAGGTTTTTTTTCAAAACATCTAAAGTGTTCAACAGAATAAAGAAGCTCAAATGTTTGGAACCACTCGGGGGTTGGTAAATAACTAAATTAAAAATTTCGGGTGAACTATCCCTTTAAGAAAGGAGCTGCTAGAGAAAACGCTTCTTCACTGGAATTAATGCCATTTTTAAAATATATGAACAATAATTTTTTTCTACAATAACATTTTACTGTTTTTCGATCGGACGAATGCAGCAGGTTTGAAAAATAATTACTTACAACAAACAAACAAAAACTTTACGAACAACACACTAATAAAAGACCGTCGTAAGATTACGATCACGTGCCGTTTTCTTTTACGTTTTTAGAATTACACATGAATGGATTTGATTTATGCACGAAATATTTATGTTTTTAAATACAAACAGAGTAAAGTAGGCCAACATTGTTGTACAGGACAAAACAGACGAATGCGTTATTGTTATCGCTTTTGAATATGACAACTAAAATTTCGTCTTAATTTACTCACCCTCACATCGTTCCCAAACCTCTTTGGTTCATATTCAGGACTACAATCAAATCCCTAGAGAATTCCATACTGTCAATAAAAACTAAAAATGTTCATAAAGAGACCACTTGAGCTGCCTTTAACGCCGTTCTATTATAAATACGCTACGCTTTAATTAACATATTAACATTGATTAACAAACTGTATTAAATGCTTTCAGAAAACATGGAAGTTCAAACCAATGGTTCAAACGTACATGACAGTTCAGAACCAATGAGGTTCATACTTTGTTGTCACGCGGCATGTTTGAACCAATAAGGTTTATCCTCCTCACGTCTAGCAGGTGTTTTTGCTAATTAAACTTTGTTAGCAATATAACTTTTTTGCTAACATAAATTATATGTGTACAATAATTAAATATGTTCATCACACAAAGCGATTGTTCTTGAAAAAGAATATATATATATATATATATATATATATATATATATATATATATATATATATATATATATATATATATATATATATATAACACACATTTTTGGGTAGATATACTTTCAGTGAGGAACTAATTTGATTAGAAATATCTTCATTTGTGTTCTGATGATGAACAAAAGTGTTTTGAATGACATAAGGGTCACTGCCAGAATGTGAAGTAACGTTGTGCCATCTGCTGTTACAAAAATGTAGATAAACCAAATAATTATGAAAAATGCAAAATAAAATTGACATTTTTCTATAAAAGTATAAAACAATTACTTTAGTTTTGTTTGTCCCAGTAAGACATAACTAATGATGTTGATATAATCAAATATGGACAAAAATATACAACAGTTGTGTTATTCCCTTTTTATTAAAATGTCCCTTTTTTGTTTTCTCCACACACATTTTCCTGAAGTACACATGCATTCCTCTCAGTAACAAACCTCACTCAATTTACATTAATTTACAAAGGTAAATCAAACTGCATTGCTACCAACATATTCCGAAAAATTACAAACATTTGAGAGATATTTGATTGTCATAAAACAACGAGTGCAAGTTGACTTGAAATGACCCACAGCTCTCCTTTGTCTCAAAGGTTCATCATAATGTGTGCACGCCTGACCTAACCAATGCAGCGAACAGCCATCTCATATACAAACATACAATATCAACAAAGGAAATGGCACGAGATCAGTTCATACATACAGCAGAAACTGCAGGATGTGTCTTAATACAGCAATAAAACAGAAATACTGTCAGTGAGAGCATAAAGTTGTGCAGTTCATGCAAGAGCAACAGGCTTTCAATTTAAACGCACAATAAACAGAAAAGCTACACATCTGCAATATTGTTAGCAGTGTCTCACAAAGAAAACAATTTAACTTACATAATATAACATAATAATGTTACCTTAGTATCTTGAAATAATGGCTTTAAGTTAGTCATTTTGATCTGATGGGAGCCAAGTTATAGACGCTGCAAGTCTAACATTAAAAAAGGACTAAATAAAACGAAACAAAGTAAAAACTAAATTAAACAAAAAATAAAATGAAATAAAACAACAATAAACAAACAAAATAAAACAAAACAAAATGGTCCATCAAGAAGAGCTGATACAGCAGATATAAATATAAAACACTGATTATTTTTTGAACAAAACAAAAAAAAAAAAAAAAACTCTGATACTCTTCAGTTCAAGAAAAAAATATATAAACAAAATGGGGGGATTCAAATTTACAGAGACAAAAAAACAGCAAGGGATTAGTTCATAAAAAGCAACAGACTCATCATACTTTGGCAACAGCAAATAACAAACAAACAGATCCTGTATTGGGACATACCAGTTTCAAAACTACAGTAGCAGGCTGACTGAACTATTATTGCACCATCGGTCTTCAGCTCGTCCCTGGGTTGACTTTCATTTACAGTGTAGCAGGTCTGGCTGGTAGCACAGTAGTATTATAATTGCACATTAATAGTGTTGCTGGTTCAAAACAAACCCAAACATAAACCCATGAGATGCCACTTTGGTTAAAGACATGACTGCGAATCCAAATGTCCATAATACTAATCTACTCAAAAGCAACTTTGAGAGCTTTTTTGGTGGCTGTTATGTCGTAAATAAAACAGATCTACACATGATCCTGGAGATCTTTTAATATGAGACGGCAGCACTCTCAGTCTGGAGTCTTTTCTGCAGCACACACTGTCTATCACGAGGCTGTCATCAGTTTGTGTTGATCCTGAAGGTGAGGCTTCACGAAATTCCAACCAGGAGAGGAGGCATGTTTGAGGGAGACTCCTGAGACCTCACCTGAACCGAAAGTGACAAGGAAGAGTCATTATAAATTAGCATAAATCCCAGTGCATTGTTTTTTTGGGCATAAGCTAAATTATCTAAACAAAGTTCATGCACAAGTTTCGACCCTAGTACAGCATGCATGCTGTATGGAGGGCAATTAGGGCCAAAAACTTTAAAATAATCACTTTCCTACAGCTTATTCCATGTTATACCAGGGGTCACCACAGTGGAATGAACTGCCAGTTACTCTGGCATATGTTTTACACAACTGATGCCCTTCCAGCCACAACCCAGCACTGACAGTACAATTCTCTGTGCTGGGAAACACCCATACAAGCTCCCATTCACACACTACGCCCCATTTAGTTTATCCAGTTCACCTACACAGTGTGTTTTTGGGACTCCAGTTGGGATTCGAACCAGTGATCTTCTTGCTGTGAAGCAGTGTTAATTTCGTTGACGAAAAATTTTCATCATAATTTTCATGACGAGAAAGTTTCTACCGCTGAAAACTAAATAAAAGTGATGCTGACAACAACTATAATAAAAATACACTGACATTCTCATTGACTAATAATAACCAGACGAGAATGAGATTGAGATTTCGAGATTTTTGGTAAATATCCAATCAGAATTAATCTGAAAACACACTTTTCACACACATTTGAAAAGTAACTGATCCACAGTAGACGCGGGATGTGATTATATCATCTTCCATAGTCTGTCTGATTAAACGATATATAATGAGATGGCAACAGCTGAGAGAAAAGAAGATTCATGTTTGATGTCAAGACAAAAACACCGTAAACCATATGGGGGAAATAGCTGACAAAAACAACAACTCTAAAGCGACAACAGCATGCTAGAGAATCGTTCCGAAATTCACACAAAGGTAAACTCGATCTTCTTTATTTACCTGAGAGTGTGCTTTTGACATTTGCCAGTCATATGTCATTACTCTACTTATTTACTCAGTGCTATACAGCTGAGCACCATGCACTGTAACAGCAACTACAACAGTAAAGTTTGCTATAGACTGACATTGGAAAGTGGACTTAACTATTTTATGCCCTTTCACAGATTTAACGGCTTGAAACTGTCCAAATAGACTGGTCAAAAAGACTAATAGTTTACCACGTTAAAATAAAGGGCTCAATAACTGCTCATTCCTGGATTTTCAGTAGTCTATTGTTCTTGCCGACACATAATTTAACATATTACTTATGATATAAATAAACAGCTCATATCTAATATTTGGTCTTTGATGGAAAAGATATATTCCATATTTTAATGAGACCGTTTTATTTAATTTATGCTAGAATATTTTGTATAAATAAATGTATACGATATTTAATTAAATTACACTTGAATCAAACCAAATATATTTTAGTCAACTAAATCTGGAGTTAAAACTGAATCTAGACTAAATCTAAAATGTTTCAGAAGACTAAAATATGACCAAAACTAAAATGGAATTTTAGTCAAAAGACTAAGACTAAAACTAAATCAAAATTTGTTGTCAAAACTAACACTGCTGTGAAGCAAACAGGCTAACCACTTAGCCACCGATTCTTTAAAACAAATAAATGAAATTTAATTGTCAAGTCAACACACAGTTCGACTACTGAAGTGGCAATTGTGCACGTTTCTGTAATACGCAAAGATAGCGTTGAGACTGCATTTTTTATTAAAGACGTTATAACATCTGTTGTTTGCATATGTATTGGCCAGCAAAGCATTACGATTTTCTTCACAAATAAACATTAGCATATGTATATACCAGGGTATCATTGCATCATGAGACTCAAATACAGCAGCTTCTTTGGCTGTCAAACATAGTCAACATTTTACGTTTGGTTTTTAAAGACTTTTGGCCACAATCACCCTCCATAAGGCAGCTTGCACAAGTGCTCTGAATTGTTTTGGCACTACTTAGTTTGCCCACAAGGTGTCAACACTGAACCGCGCCATTGTTTCATGGTCAGAAAAGAAATAGAGCAAACAACTGAATAGATGTTGTACAAGTGTATTTTAAAATACTGTATATCAAAACATTTGTATTGATCATAACCTCAGGAAAAAAGGTCACACTGTACAAGGATGAATCTTTAGTGTGCATGTGTCTTACCTACCCTAAACGGTAGTGCATATGCTTCCAAATTTAGATTTTTCAATCACTTTTGTTAGCAGATCTACATTGTTATAGGTCCCGTGAAGAGCTTAGAAATGTGCATTTTTACTCCATGTTTGACGTAATCTCAACTGAAAAATTAAGACAGGGTGGGACATAGAGTAGCCCCTCCCCTTTTAAAAAAGTAGCCAATAGCGTTTTGTTTTTATCACAGCTCGGCCAGAGTGGTTGAGCTCAA
Source organism: Danio aesculapii (assembly GCF_903798145.1). Lineage (NCBI taxonomy): Eukaryota > Metazoa > Chordata > Actinopteri > Cypriniformes > Danionidae > Danio > Danio aesculapii. The sequence goes on along the minus strand of NC_079454.1, from coordinate 35,570,575 downwards.
GCCCATGAATTGAAAAACAAGTGAGAAGCGTCTTGAAGGGGGTGGGACATGTCACATATTAAAGAGCATGTGATTGGTCAAGATTTGATGAGAAACTGAAGTATGAGGTGATGTGTAAAAAAAACATTGATCTATTTAGACGGAAGTGACAAACTGCAAGCTTTACATGTTTATATCGGTTTTATATCTCTGTTTTGGAGCACACCAACATATAGAAGTCCTTAAAACTAGACTGAAAGGAACATCTAAAATCTTTTTTTTTAATTTCATGGGATCTTTAATAAGCAGGTATTAGAGGTTGGTTTACATGTGTTATTTTCACGTCAAGCCTTCAAAATAGAATTTGATTGTGCCAAACAAATAATGAAAAACAGCTGGGAAACACCATGCGGTTGGTCGGAATTCTGATTATATGTTATATTAGGTCAAAAAAAGAAAAACACATACACACAAATGTGCCATTCACACAGAATGTGTTTTTCCATTCCAAAACAACTTTTTCTACAACATGGATGTACAACACAGTTAGACTTGTGTTATTTGCAGCACCTCCAACATGAGCATTGTATTGTTGAGTGTCAAGAATGCAGTGCCAAGTTAAATCCACTCAGCAATGACAGTTCCAAAGCAGTGGACCAATCAGAAGAACTCTGAGGATGGGCACGCATTGCAAGTTTCTGTTTACAGTAGCAAGTTGGCATGACAACTGTTTATCTGATGTTAAAATGGCTCCTTTAAAAAGATTAAAATTTCTTTTACATCACACATTCTCTTACAATGGCTCCTAACACACACGCAAACACACACACACATATACCCAGAGTGCAGTACCTCTATCAGACCAGGAGGAAGTGGAGGAAACCGAAAAGAAGGATGAAGGGAGAGGGGTGAAACCTAGAGAGGCAATCTTGAGTTCATTCTTCTGGAATAACTCAGAAGACATAGAGATAAAGAGAAGGAAAATAACCCAGTGAGATAGAGCCGCAGATGGATAGAGCTATTAGTAGCTGCTAATCTTTTGATGAAGTCCTTTTGGTTTCAATCCAGTGGTGCAAACTATTCAGCTGAAAACTATTCAAAAGCAATTTGGGCTTCATATATTTGGGTGTGCAACTGTGGAAACTTGTTTCAGAAAAAGAAACATGCTTGTGGTTGTAAAAAGACGCATGCCTAAATGATGGACTCACCTCTAGATTTGAGCGAGCCTGTTTCAACACGTCTCGGGTTCTTGAGACTGGAAATAAATAAAACTCAAGTGAACAGAAGAACGCTAAATGTGAAAAAGAAAAAAAAAACCAAGAGAGTTGCGTACGTTGATTGACGATGAACTGCTCCATGCTCTCCTTAGTCTGACTGGAGGCCCTCAAATTCTCCATCGTATCCCTGAGAAGCTGCTCTTGTTCTGACAACTTGCACCTCAACGCGACGACCTCCTTTCTTAAAGACTGCTCCTATATATAAACATAAAAAAACATTCAGTGTGGTTTAATGAAGTAAAGGCGCATTCCTGAATTTATTTATATTTTGGTTCTTTTGGTTTGTCCTCGGGTCCAATCTTTGTACCTCTCTTAAATGATCAAAGATGATTTGACAGATCCTGGATCTTTTAATCTTGATAACTGATCTCTGGCTAATTTGGTTCTTTAAACAAGTTCGTGAATCAGATTAAAATGTCTGGATGAACTGATCTGAGATTACTGCATGTGTTGTGAAGGACAGATCTATCAATCTTTGAAATCATGATCAGCAATGCAACGATTGGCTGACGGCACAGCACCGTAATGACATCATCTGATTAATATTCAATTATCCATGTGAGCAAAATTATATCAAATTCGTAGTAAACGATTTGTTAAATATGCAGTAACTTTCCACATTTGTTGTGGCCTGCAGGCTTTACACTTTCATGTGTCAAAAGTATTTAGCAATTTATTTAGTTTTACATTTAGAGCAGATATTAAAAAAGCACTTTGATATTGGTAAAGGTGTCTGCAACTTTTGCGAAGCATCAAATCACTGTCATATTAGCTGTCAAAATGCAAAAAGCTGTCAAAATGTGCATGACTGCATAAATTGTTATTCGTAAAAAAAAACAAAAAAACAATACAATGGTCAAATATTGGCCATGTCTATTATCATACACAAACTGTACTAAAGCTGGTACCTTAAAATAATACACGTTTGTATCTAAAAAGTCCATATTGATGTTCTTTTTGAACCCCATGGGAAGAGAACACTGAGTGACAGTTTTTGTACTTTGTACTTTAAGTTTTATTTATAAACTTTTTTGAAATATTTTCCCAAGTGAATACTACTACTACTACTGTAAAATATCATAATTCGGTACATACTTTCAGTATCACCTTTGCTTGAAAAAGACTCAATTTAATCCTGTTTATATGAAATAAGCCTGCTCCTGAACAGGTTTGAGCTACCAGACCTGTTGCTATGACAACAACTCTCGGATGAGTTGAAGAACGAAAAGATCCTGGATCACGTCAAATCGTCAATAACTAAATCCAGCTGATTGAGCAATCCATGTGCGAAGAACAGACCCCTGGTTCAGTTAGGGTACAGAGACTTAAGTTTTAAGAGGTCTCAGTCTGCTTCTTTGGTGCACACCAAGGTTTAGTTGTGACATCTTGTTTAGATATGAGCACACAACTTTGTAGCATTTCTGAGAAATATTGTGAGAAGTGAAAAGTTCAGATTGTAAGTGCCCTCTGACCTTTTTCAGCTGCTGAGCGGAAGTCTCAGTGCTGGGCAGAGCTGCTCTCCAGAACATTCTTAAGAGAGAGCTCGTCTCCTCCAGGATCTGCTTCAGCGTCTTAGTGCTGACCTGCAAGTTCCTCATATAACCCTACAGAAAAAGAATACAATTAAGCTTTTTGTATTTTTTTTTTTAGTTTTGAATAAATGTGCTAAATTAAAATAAATGTAAAATAAGAAGTTTTGAAAATAAAAGGAAGTATTGATAAAGCATGAGAATTTACTTTAAAGCCAGGCTGTTTAATTTATTGTTTTAATTATGATGAATCATTTTAAATCATATTTTAAAAATACCACAGGTGGACACGTAAACCTTTACACATTGAGATCCTCAACACGTAAAATAATACACAAAAATTTACAATTAAATACTTTTATCAATAAACTTAAGTCATCAAATAAACTTTTTAAATTGATAAGTTATCAAAACTTATCTATAAACCAAATATAAGATAAGATATGAGAATGAATGGGTGGAGTAATGATAATATATATACTAACATACATTAATTACATAAAATTACTATGCAATTTTCAGGATCATTATTCCATCCATTCATTCTCATATCTCATCTTATATTTGGTGCTCCAGAAACTTTATCTTTGTTGGAATTACTTGATTAATAGTTCATGGATGGTAAACACGGATTGTTTTCAGGACTATCTGCTAGAAAACAAGTAAAGCTACGTAAAACAAAAACTTAATCTGACTTGACCTATTTTCAATAGTTTGACAGCCCTTCTAAACACATTTCTATTCATCCATTATTATTATTAGTAGCTGTTCTTGCTGACCTCTGGTAGATCATGAGATTCTGTGCTGGCCAGCAGTGCTGCTTCCATTTTTCGGATAACCGCTTTCCCTTCCAGTAACTGCTGTTGAAGGACACTGAAGTCGTCCACGTGACCGATCATATGGCGCCCTGTCCTGCAGGCGAAGGAGCCGTCAGGTGCCTCACCCTCCAGACCTTCGGCATCAGAGTCTAAATCAGAAGATATGCATTGATGAAACAGTTTGCTGTGGTTTGACTGTTATGCATTGAGTGTTTCATATGAGACTCTTACACTTATAAGGCTTCAGGTCATGCTGTTTGATGGCTGGTGAAGCAGGGCTGGAGAACCCTGTATCTCGAACAGGAGGAGATGGTGATTGGTCTACAGCAAAAAGAGAGCCCACAGTCATTGAAAATATATGTTAAAATATAAGGGTGTATAATAATATGAATATGTCACAATGAATCTGTGTGAATCAAATGTGACCCTGAAGCGCAAAGCCTTTTGTCTCATGTTGCATAGGGATATATTAGTGTGAATAGCCAAAAATAAAATGTAAAAGTGCAATCAAAGTAAAGTAAAGATCACGTTCCATTAAGATATTTCGTAAGTTACCCTCCCTGAATATATCAAAGCATATTGTTTGTTTAGTAACATGTCTAAGAGCTTAATTTGAACAAATTTAATTGTGATTCTGAAATTATTTATTTCTCTAACCCTTCGATTTTTGGTATTCAAACAGTTGTATTTAGGCCAAATATTGTTCTATCCTAACAAACCATACATCAATTAACAGATTTATTCAGCTTTCAGATTATATACAAATCTTAATGTCAAAACATTGACTGATATGACTGGTTTTGTTGTCCAGGGGTACAAATGTGTGTATTGAAGCCAAGAGAAATTAATTACTGATTATGATTATTATCTCACCGTGGAAGAGCTGTTTTCTGGCTGAGGAATGGGGCATACACTGATCTAGCCTCTCTCTCAACTGTTGTTCCAGCAACTGTATGTTTGACTCTCGCTCACGCAGGTCAAGGGTCAAATTCAGTCCTGAACCTAAAGCAGTAGAGGATGCAGAATATAGTGCATCAGTGGGGTTCAGAAAGTAAAAGCTCCTTTCATTTTCTACATATACAATACAATTTCAAAGACATGTTGTGAGATCAGAGTTTGTTAATCAATTGCATGTGCTTTTTTTAACCCATTTGTTTGTATTATTTCAACTTAGTTAAAAAAATTGCGTTTAATAGCCAAATTCACATAGAAGAACTACATTACCCATAATGCTGTACAGAAAATTCCATCAATCACAGGGTTGCAGTTGAGTAAAGTGCACCAAAATAAAAAATTAGAAGTATGCTGCGTCCCAATTCGCCTACATATACTAATTAAATATACTACTTTTTGTGAGGAAAAGGTACACGCTGTACTTTTGAGTGTTCAACAGAAAAGTACGCAAACTTTGGGATATACTAATGCCTGTTACATCCCCCATCAATCATCTCGACACATCATCCGCATTTCTTTCATATTTAATTAGCTACCATATTGGAGATTCAGTGGCGGGTTAATCTGCCGTTCACAAGTCTTTCATCCAGAGAAATCTCCTCAGGTCTTTAGAGAATTATGCATTTATAAGTTAATGTTCAAACACGTCTTAATAAGTACACGTTGTTGCAGATAAAATATAACATGTAAAACATGATTTACATATTTGCCAGTTGGTTAGATATTAATTAATAGTCATTCAAATAACTTTACTGAAGCCTCTCTACTTGATGGTTGGTCATGTCCGCCATGTTTGTAGTTTATTTACAATTTCCCCTGAGTTTGTAGTTCTAATCGAATTCACATCTAACGTGCAATGTATCGTGGCCAATATTTGTGGTTAGAGTACGGACGGTTCTACACTTGAATTTCTCATGGAAACATCATACACCATCCAGGAACTTTTGACATACTCTTCAACATATTACAGTTTGGGACATACAAATTATATTTTTGAACACTACTTAGGACAGATAGTATGCGAATTGGGATGCAGTAGTAGTGTTTTGAAAGCAACCATTCTGACAGAATCATCAGTTTGGTTGAACTATTCTTAATCTTATGCTGGATGCACATTCTACACAAATTACCGTCATTTTTAAATAATAATTGCAGTTAGCAATGTCTGATGGAGCGTTTCAGACAGGTGCATTTGTTTCTTACCTGCATTGCTCTCAGCAGTGCCACAGACTCTCTTGTACACCTGTAGTTCACACTGCAGTGTGTGCACTAGACACTGACACTCACTCAACTGCTCCTGGAGAGCATTCACCTCCTGCTGTAGCCTATTCACAGAAGATTACACATGAATATTCAATGCACCCTGTCACAGGTTTACCCAGAATGCAGTTTTTTTCTCAAGATTGCCACGGTACCTGGCGCTGTTGTCCAGGCTGTTCTGTTTCTCTTCTTCAAGCTGCAGTACAGTCTGAGTTTGATCTCTAATCTGAGCCTGCATTCGCCTGCACTGATCTGCCCACTTGTCTGCCTCAAGCTCCGCCTGCTTTAACTGGCCACGCCCAGACAGAAGCGCCTCTCTCAGTCGCTCCATCTCTTTACTGCCATCTGCATGCAAATGCAATACAGATTGGCTTAAATAGTTACTTTATTATAAACTGGAATACAATTTAGTTTCATTTCATTTTAACTGGATTTACTAAATTAACAAAAAACAAAAATGAACCAATATAAACATTACAAAAACACCTAAAATAAACTATATTTCAAGAGTTCACACTTAGCTGATGATTGATTATAAAGCGTGATTGGCATGCTGTCCCGAGAGAGAACTCATAAGATCCTCGAGCTCGAGGCTCCCTCCCGTTTGCAGGTCGAGAGGGGAGTTTGAGCTCAGGTAGATCTCAAGAACTCCCCTGCCGTTTGAAGCTAGTGAGCAATTAGGGATTGTTATGAAGATATAACTACTTACTAGAAGCATGTCTACAGTGCCAATTTGGATTAGTCAGTTAACTTAAGTTGCATGTTTTTGGATGGTGGTAGGAAACTGGGGAACCCAGGGGAAACCTACGCAAGCACAGGGAGAATGTCAACTCTGCACAGAAACGTTGACTGGCTTGGTAAGGACTAGAATCAGTAACGTTCTTGCTGTGGGGCAACAGTACTAAGGAATGGGCAGCCGTACTAAGCCACTGGGCAGCCTGTCTAGGAAAGGAGGAGTAGGGGAGGAAGGGGAAATTCTTCAAAACGAAGGTGACTAAAGTATGGAACTTAGGTTTTTTATGGAGACTTAAGAATCATTTGGTTGATGAATCATAAATTGGATAATGCGGGACCAGTCATGATCAATCATAAGCACGTGATCCTCTCGAAATTAGTTTATAAATAAACCACATAGAGAGAGAGAGATATAAGAAGGAAATAAGTATGACAATAAAAACATATACAAGAGAGATATAAGGAAGAAATAAGAATGACAATAACAAACAACAAAATTACAACATTTTGGCTGAAACAACTAACAAAATACTAAAAAAAGATGTTTAAATTGTGTTACAAATACTAAAATAACATTGGTTTGAAACAGTATACAATGATTTTACTCATAAGGCAGTGCACAATGTTAATAGAAATGCAAACTAACACTTTTTAATCCAAGACAGTAACTAAGTGAAACTTTTTTTGTGTAAAAATGCCAATACTGAGCAACATTCGAGATGGACTAACTAAATATTCTATTACTATGTAAACACTGACAAGAATTATGCTTGCTCATTCACACGTAATACATATTAAAGCTGGTACAGAGCAGAACTGCTAACATTCCTTTCTATAAAAACATGGAAAGACTAAGATCTGACCTGTCCTGGCCTGCTGGAGTTGGTTCTGCAGAGCGTAATTTTCCTCTTTCAGAACTCGAATCTCATTGGACAGCTGACTGACAGAATCAAGGCCTTGGATATAGATGTTAGTCGGCGCTGCTCCTGCTAGTTAAAGATAAGAGAAAATGTAACAATATATTTAAAATGTGAAATATATAAGAATTATAAAGTAACTTAAACACAGTGTTGTGACTTATTATGACTGTGTGGGTCTCTGACCTCCATTTCTTGCAGAAGCGGCCAGTCTCTCCTCCAGCTGTTGTCTCAGGCGGTCATTGGTCTGGATGGAGTCTTCAAGACGCCGTCGTAGAGTACGAATTTCCCTAAGGTGCTCCTCCATTAAGTCTGTCCCTAAATGATAGTATAGAAAGAGCTGAATAAGTTTGATATAACAATATATAACACCACCTATTTGCATTAAAATGAAAACTCCAAGATCTAACCTGTATGGCCTGATTGATATCCAGAAGAACCAGAGGACACATCTCCATATGGGCCTGGTCTTAAAGGTCTTGGGCTATACATCATATCCCACATTGCACTGCTCTCCAGAAGGCTTGAACCTGATTTCATAGCAGGACTCGTGTGCTGGCTGCTGAGAGGTGATTGTTCAAAAGCATGTTGGGATAGTGGATGTAAACTGCTATGGTCAGGTTGAGCATGGGGGCCCAGTGGAAACACAGGAAGAGGTTTAATCTGAGAACCATGATAACCTGTAATGTGAAAAGTATTAGGCACATTAAGTTCTTCATGAAGTAACTTCAAACTTTCAAATGTTAGTGTAAACAAAAATATAATAGTAGTAGCATGAATCAAGAAGGCGCAAGGGCGCTGAATATGGAATACGTCAATGAAGATATAACAAAGTGGTTGATGTAAGTTTATGTGCAATAAATAAACATTTGTATGTGATCTGTTTTTCTAGTAAATCATTTATCAGAAATCCCACCAACACGAGAAAAAATCTTGTTAGGAAGGTAAGACTTTTACACAATTTCTTCCATTTAGTCTACAGTGTGTGATGTTTTAGTATTTTTCTTGCATGCATATTAGTGATTCCACAATCAACGACTGCATAATGCATCAATGATCTCTCAGGTTTGATAAAAAAATTTGTATTGCGTGCTCTTTTCTGATTTTCTCTTTGGCGATAGCATCTTGCCAATAGTGATTTAGTGGCATAATTAGTAGGAATCATTCTGTGCCACACACACTCAGATGCAGGCTCACTGTTTCCAAGCTGTCTCTGGAGCATCTGAAGCTCTTGGTGAACCTCTGCCAGTGAGAATCCCCCACCATAAGGGTGACGGGTTCTCAAGGGGTGAACTTGAGGGTCAAACACAGGCTGAGAGCACATTTGAGGACAGTGGAGGGAGGCGGAGAAAGGAATGGAGTTGGACAGAGGTACAGCAGTGAGGCCTGATGGGAGGACACACAGAGAAAGAGCTACAGACTCAAAGCTATCAACTTCATTGGGTACGATGACTGTGTATGTCTAGAGCAGACTACACTGGAATAGATTACAGTTGCAATCAGAATTATTAAACCCCCTTTGAATTTTTTTTCTTTTTTAAATATTTACCATATGATGTTTAACAGAGCAAGGAAATTTTCTCAGTATGTCTGATAATATTTTTTCTTCTGGAGAAAGTCTTATTTGTTTTATTTCAGCTAGAATAAAAGCAGTTTTCATTTTTTTCAAAAAACAATTTAAGGACAAAATTATTAGCCCCTTTAAGCTATATTTTGTTTAAATAGTCTACAGAACAAACCATCGTTATACAAGAGGGTAATTAGGCAAGTTATTGCCTAACTACCCTAATCTGCCTAGTTAACCCTTTAAATGTCACTTTAAGCCGTATAGAAGTGTCTCGAAAAATCTTGTAAAATATTATTTACTATCATCATGGCAAAGATAAAATAAATCAGTTATTAGGAATAAGTTATTAAAACTTATTAAAATTATGTTTAGAAATGTGTCGAAAAAATCTGCTGTCTGTTAAATAGAAATTGGGGAAAAAATAAACGGGGTTTTATAATTCTGATTGCAACTGTACATCTATTGAATATATATATATATATACACACAATAGCATTCAGCAGTCTGGGATCACCACGACTTCTGACATTTAAAAAAAATAAATACTACATTAAAAAAAAAACTTTCGTTTATTTTAAAATATTATTAATGCCTGTGATGGCAAAACTGAATTTTCAGCTGTCATCAGTTCAGTTTTCAGCATCACATGATCCTTTAGAAATTATTCTAACACGATTATTTAATGCTAAAGTAATAAAAACTATCAAAAAAAGTTTGAGACATCAGCATTAACATTTAAATCGAATATTTTCATTTATTATTATTATTATAATTATTATTATTATTCATTTATTATTATAATTATTATTTTGTATATTTATACACATCTTTACTGCCACTTTGAATAATTTAATACATGTTTGCTGAACAAAAGTTTTAATTTGTTGGCGATCCTAACCTTCTGAATGATAGTGACCTTTGTGATAGAATGCCATTGCTATGAGTGAACTGAGTCTCTCACTCTTCCTACCTGTTTGTTCCTGGGTTTCCAGTGGTCTATGTGGTGTGCAGTGCATGCTAGGACAGGTGTTGGAGGACTGGTGGCTGTGAGAGGAAGTGATAGATGGAGGATTGGATGGATGTGACAAGGCTGAGCCTCTATTATTGCGTGGGTCTGAAACACAACAGATGAACATTGACAATATGTTGATGAGAAGTTAACCTGGATGTGATAACAGAAGGAAAACCAATAAACATGATAAAAATAATGAAATCAAAAACCTGTGGCACTTCTTGCTGCCTCTTCTTGGCCATATTCACTGGCAGCATCCAGTTCAGAGCATAATTCTAGATCCTCATTGGTTGAGCCATGGTCATCTGACACAAAGGACGTCCTATCTGATTGGTCTGTGGCCACAGAGAAAGCATGACTGCTTGTAGGTGTATCTGATCGGAGTCGTTGCTGGTCAAGTTTGGAGCGTAGAGACTCGATGAGTTTGTCTTTCTGTTGAAGCTCCTTGCTCAGCCTGAAAAACAGAAGAGGAAATTGGCATTTATCAAAGTGAGGATTCAAATAAAGCTAATTATCTGCCATGTTAAATGAATATTTAATAGAAACAGTGGGTGTGGACCAATCAGATACTAGTGATGGGGCCACACAGCTGCAGAACCTAGTGATCAACAAAATATCCTGTTGTTTGCAGGGAAATGAGAGATTTCATTTATTTTACTGCATGAATCATAAGAAATGTTCTCACAACCTGCAAACACATGACATCTATACTTAAAAATTATTGCTAGATTACTGCATAAACATTGTCAAATAGGAGGTCTTGATTTTCTTTCTAGATAAAATAAACTTCTCACTTTTAATACAATACATTCACAATATATAAGCAAAAACTTGATGATGAAGCAATTGACGATGATGATTCTTCTCTACGGCAAGTCAAATCTGTTGACCAAATAAATGCAAATGTCAGGTTGTGATAAAAGTGAATTTTGGGTTTATTATGCTTATGTGGATCCAAATTCAGTCTGCTGTACATGCAAATTGCCACCATATTTTGTTTGGCATATGCCAGGTGTGTCCCGCATGCAGAGCATTAGGCTAATTTTGTACCCACTGTTTGTTCCAAGCTGGATTAATTAGGACCTGTTTTTGTTCTGTCTGAGCCAAAACACACACAGTAACATCCTAGCAATCTGTGTCATGTCTCTCACATCATGCGCTCCTTCTGGAAATAATCAACTGAAAACGCAGTCATATGTACCATAATTCCACAACACCAACAACAAGCTATTACCCACAAAATGCCATGGGCAGTGGCAACAGAACAGAATACAGTGTTGTTCCTACAGTACAGTGTCGTTCTTTATTCTGTTGCACATATAACAACTTTAACAATCTTTTAAGAAGCTGAAATTATTTTGCACAGGCCTTTCATGTGAAATACAAAAGTAAAATATATTTAAAAGATATAAAACATATTGTATATATAGCAGCACGGTGGCACAGTGGGTAGCACAAACGCCTCACAGCAAGAAGGTCGCTGGTTCGAGTCCTTGCTGGGCCAGTTGGCATTTCTGTGTGCATGTTCTCCCCATGTTCACGTGGGTTTCCTCCGGGTGATCCGGTTTCCCCCACAAGTCCAAAGACATGTGCTATAAGTGAATTGGTTAAGCTAAATTGGCCGTAGTGAATGTGTATAAATACAAGAGTGTATGGGTTTCCCAGTGTTGGGTTGCAGCTGGAAGGGCATCTGCTGTGTAAAACATATGCTGGATAAGTTGGCGGTACATTCCGCTGTGGTGACCTCTGATGAATAAAGGGACTAAGCCAAAAAGAAAATGAATATTGTATATATATTTTAAATCAGTGTTTCTCAACCACGTTCCTGGAGGAACACAGGCTTTGCACATTTTCCATGTCTCCTTAACCCAACACACCTGATTCAGGTAATCAGCTTATTTCCAGATACTGAAAGATCTGTAATGGGTGTGACAGACAAAGGAGACATCCAAAACATGCAATGTTGGTGATCCTCCAGGAACGTGGTTGAGAAACAATGCTTTAAATGATTTCTTTAGAAATTTTAAAGACATTTTATGCTATAAATTAATTTGCACATTTTAATAAAACTTCAAAACTCTCTATACGTTGAACAACTTGTACTAACAATATAATTTATGTAATTAAAACATTTATAATAATGTTTCAAATAATCAGAATGATCATGTGACACTAAGGACTACTCTTGTTTGGCTTTGGCATCATGGAAATAAATTACATGAGAAAATATGTGAAAAAAGAGAAAAGTAATTCACAATATTACAATTTTTACTGTATTTTTTTATCAAATAGAGACTTTAAAACACATATTAAAAGTCTTGCTGTCTCAAAATTTCAAAAGCACAGTAAAAAAACATAAATATTGGTCTAAATACTAAATAAAGTTGTTTTGAAAACCTATGCCCATAAAGCACCTTGAAGCTCTTACTTCTCAATCTGCCTGTGCAAGGTTCTCCTCTCCCTTTCTGTCTGCTTGGTTAGAATAGCCAGCTCTCTCTTCTGCACCTGCCATTCCCACAGAGAGAAGGAGAAGAGCGAGTCGCGATACAGGGGGCTGCTTTTGGACAGCATGGACCTCCACAGCGGAGCCATGATGCCTCGACCTGCCTGACCCCCAGCGCTCCCTTGAGACCCGGTCACAGCCTCTTCATCCTGACTCTTCGAATTCCCGACTGACTGGGATACACAGAGGAGCAGGTCAGGGGCCGCAGGACCAGCAGCCGACGCAGCGCCTGTCAACTGGGTCTCCGTGGTAATGGGGCTGCAATCATTTGGATGACGAAACAAGCGGGGTTTGCCGGATTGTGAGTAGTGGTGGGGGAGGAGTTGGGAATCTCCAGCAGGCAGTTGGGCGCGACACAAATCCCGAGATTACACTGATCTGTTTATTCCCAAGCACAACGGAGAGTTTTACTGCATCCACATAAAGCGGAAACAATAGTAAACCAACTGTGGTGGCATCCAACGTGCTTGGTTGTATCCAAACTTCTTTTCAAGTTCCTGTTGTTTGACAATATCCAGTTGAACACATTGTTGAGGATCAAGTAATCGCAAAACCAGCCTGAAAGTCTGGATTTTAAAGAAACAAAAGTCCCTGATGCTCAGCCAGATCTTGTACTCAAAGACCAATTCCTTTGTGCTTTTCTATTTATTCCCAAAGGAGGAAAAGGGTAATCAGAGTGTCTTCCTGAAACGTAACGTCCTTCCTCATGAGCTCTCAAACACAACAAACCCTCATGGTGGTGTGTGTGCGTGTACTGTATATGAGGTCCTTGCCTTTGGGCTGATGTGTTCCACTGTGCATAAACAGCGTGCTTCAGTCAAAAGAGACACATCTGTGTTCCAGTTAACAAACATAAAGCATATCCTCACTATTACATGCTTGTAAAATCAGACCACCCTAATAAATTCTTTTGTAAATCTTCACGAAACAAAACATGTCCTTGCTGTTTATGGTAAAAGTTTCTTCTTATTTCTGAACGGTGTTGTATTCCAAATGAAGATATTGATCAGAAAAAAAAACGGATGATATTTGTTCTGCAGTTCCTCCTTTTCTGGCATTCAGTCACAGTCTTCTTTCACATGGCCTGGCATGTGGTCTTCTCCTTCCACCGTTTTCACATCTTTACATCGCTCTCTTTCTCTGTCAGCTTTAGCTGCCTCTGACCTATTTCACTCATGAGGTTTTAATAACTTAACCTGATTAGCGCTGAAGTCAACACCCAATCCAGAGCCGGCTGGTCACAGCACAGCTACCAACCATGTGACAGCTCTGTCCCAGGGCAAATGTTCTCGAGAGGACACGAAAACATACAGAAAACACTTAGGACATCAAACCGATGCAAATCCCCCTCCGTTTTCACTCAATTACAAGCTCCGGCTAAATGAGCTGACTGGCAACCAAATACGGTTAAGTCTGTGCATCTGGTTGGCCATCTGCGCACCCTTTCACTCTCTTTTACCTCATTAAAGGCTGCGATATTAGAGAGATTTCCAGAAGGAGATTACACACTGGAAATCATCCTTTTCTGGCTGTGAGCATCCAAACCACAGCTATGAAGGAAATACGGGACAAGGAGGTGATGTGCATGACCAGATCGAAAAAGATGACTCTAAACTGCAATTAAAGCCATTAGGGTGAAGACAGACTCACTGTGATGTAGGAAGCAAATTATATTATTGAATAAATGATCCATTGGAAACTATTCATGCTTTGGTGCGGTACGGATGAAATATCATTAATAAAAAACCTAATTGGTTCCGGATTATATTCTGCTTAACGATTTTGGTTCCTCAACAGCTTCATTAACAATTCTTTAAGAATAGAAGGAAATAAAAAAGTTTTTTGTAGCTTTTAAATAATTTTTTCACACTCTTCTTAGATGTGGCATGAATTCAATCAAATAGCTGGCTAAGAAGTTATTAATTTGAACTGCAAAATAATTTTTAAAATTAATTTGTTTTCATTTATTGCTATAATGTGCATCAACATTAAGTACAGACTGTTAACAGAACTAATCTGGTGAGTTTCGTAAGTTAAAGAAATTGACTCACCGTATGAACTTCTTATTATCACCAGTGATCGAACAGTTTGAACGGCCATTAAACTAAACTACAAATACAATCATGCACCTCACACACACACACCAGTTCCTGATTTCCACTGATGACATGCACAGACAGACACAGCTGAAGCTCATCACTGAATTATTACCTGTACTACAAAGACACGTCTCAGTTTCACACACATTGCTGAGTCTGGTATACTTGCTAACATTACAAAGTATTTTTTGCTTGTCTAGTCTTCTGGTGTTTTTGACCTTTTGCTTGTTTACCATGTTTAATTCTTTGCTGCCTAGTTTGACCATTTGCCTGTTTTTGACCTTGCTTTTTGGATTATCTTTTATGCTCCTGTTTACTGCTGTTTGTGAACATTGCCTGCATGACTACTCGTTAATAAACTGCATGTAGATCCACATGTCTGTTGTCAGCGTCCAGTCGTTACAGAACTACAAGGTTTGCATTGACAGTATGTGTTCAATACACTAAAAGATCGAGTACACTGTTTGACATGTTTGTGTTTTATTCATTAAAAAGAATCAGCCCATAAGTGTAATTTCTTTTCATTTTCTTTGCAAAAAAACAGCAATGCTGTCGTGTTCTGGAGCCACAAAAACAAACAAAATATTTCATTATACATGCCAGGCCAGTAGGAGGCAATGTCCTTCTGTAAATCTATATTGGCATGCAATGCATAGTTTTTTAATCCAACATTGTTTTTTTGGTTTCATTTTCACAAATTTTGAGATTGTAATTGAGATAACATTATTGCACTTTGAACCCCATTTTTTCAACATTTGCATTTTCAAGACCCAGAAATATCATCAAGGTTTCCTTCCTAATGTGAAGTCATTTTGAAGCCTGCAAAAAAAATGAAAAACCCAAATATGAATTGGGTGCATTTCTATCAATTTGTTAGAGCGGCTGACAGCAGTATTGGTAACCTAGTAATTATCTGTAAAAAAATGGAGACAGCTGATTAGTCAACTGGGTGTAATGTTCACTACGTCAGAGCTTATTCTGTAAAAGTGTTTCCATTATTATTCCATTATCTGCATTAATCATTTTTTGCACAAGTCCAAAACCACTCAAGTGAGCGTAAAATATTTTTTAAGAATTAGGGGATTTTTATTACCGACCGACCAATCTCCCCACTCACCCCCTTCCCTAAACCCACCTGAATAGTGTTTTAAAAAACATCGATAGACACACACACCCCCTTCCCTAAACCCAACCACAGTGTTTTAAAAAGCAATCAAGGAAAAAGTAAAGCCCTCGCCTGATTTTTAATTTTTTTTTTTAGATCTTACCACATTCTCATCGTGTTATTTACTTGTTTGATTTTCTTTTTGGCTTCTGTTTTTGTCTTACCTGCATTTTTGGAATCGTTCTTCACTTGACTTGAACCCTGTTGTCGTGGTCCAACTGCGCTCTGCGTCTCAAGTCTGCCAACGTACATGTCAAGCTACCGGACAAACTGATAACAGAAAAGTAACGGTGCCATACCGCCCCGTAGCGTTCGTTTTAAAGACAAAATGCAGTGATACGTACTTCTGACAACATAATTCGCGATCTCCAGAAATGTATATAGGGCTACGTTTTCAGAATGAGCCTATGTTGGTTTAATCAGTTTTAATTTAGATCTAGGTCTAAAACCTGTGAAACTCTAAAAAAAATCAAATTAAATCAATTTCTCTCTAAGAGTAATACCGCACCTCTGATTTCCAGTTTTTCTCTTTCCATTCTCTTCAAAATTAGACCATCCCTTCAACTAACCCAGCTTTGGATGACTCAGAGTGCTTGCAGACACAGTACACTACACATGGACACACACATACAAAACGGAAAAAGGAAGTGGAAGAGTGTGATCAGAGTGCCGATCCTTCTAATAATCAGGATAATCTGATTAGATCTTCCAAGAGAAACTTCAAAAATTATTCAAATGTTAAGAATATTTGAAGAATCCCATCTCTGATTGATCCTCCCAGCTCCTGAACTCTCACTCACTAACTAGCGCTGGCTCAACACAATGCATAATGGTGTAAGGGAAAGAAAAATAAGGGTCATCTCCTGTAGGGGATCTGACAGCGTACAGAACGAGGCCATGTATTCCGTTAAAATGTCCCATGAGTCCTTAAACTCCCAGAGACGCCCTAGAACCAGCGGTGACATTATGTAGCAAGCCTCTGACAGTTCACATTAGCATTAGCGTATAGCATCGTTCAACCACGCCTGCAGGCAAAGTCAAATAAGTCCAGTTCAGTGCTCACGAAAGGGTACAGTGAAGTAAGTGAGTTACAGATGGAAGTGTAGAGGACAAGATTATGGAAAAAAAGGTATGAAAGACAGAAAAGAATATTTTTAAAAGTGCCATTCTCACTTTCTCAAAATATACTGTATAAAGGCAAGTTTATTTATAGCACATTTTATGCACAATGTTAATTCAAAGCTAATTCAAAGAAGAATAAAAGAAAATAAAAATGATTAAAAGAATTAAAAAAATGATTAAAAACAGATTAAAATGTGTTAAAACAGGTTATAAAGAAAAAAATGATAGAGAAAAGAAAGACACAATAGTGCAATCTGTCTGGTGTCGCACAGTGCTCATTCAGTAAAGGCACAGCTAAACAGATGTGTTTTCAGTCTTGATTTGAATGTGTCTAATGTTGGAGCACATCTGATCATTTCTGAAAGCTGGCTCCAGCAGTGGGACGTAGAAGCTTAAGGCCGATTTACCCTGCTTTGACTGAGCTCTTGGAATTTCTAGTTTATATGATCCTAAAGATTTGAGTGATCTGTTAGGTTTGCAATTAGTGAGCATATCTGTATTATACTGAGGTCCTAGGCCATTTAGTTATTTATAGATTAGGGCTGCACAATATATCGTTTGAGCATCGATTTTGCAATTTATGCATTCACAATAGTCACATCGCAGAATAGGCAATACTGAGTTGAAATTATAATTGACCAGAAATGCAATGTTATTTTACATTTGAGTATTGTATTTCTGTACCAGAATACTGTTACTCTCTCCAGAAAACCATGCAACACTGTTTATTTCAGTGTAATATTTGCCTCATTGTGTTGCTCCACATTTATTTATGACCGTACTTTGTTTATTATATGTATATAATAAATTACATTAAAATATATTTATATTTCACTGCCCTACAAAACCATCCCAATTAATCTAAAGTAATGACTTGGGAAATAGAGCTGTTTAATTCATCTGGTGAAATTGTATTTGTATCGCAATATAATTAATTCCGCAATGTCAAATTTTTCCAATATCATGAAGTACAAGTCCTATTATAGACAAGTAATAATACTTTCAAATCTATTCTGAATGTAACTGAAAGCCAGTGTAAAGACCTGAGGACAGGTGTGATATGCTCTGATTTTCTGGTTCTGGTCAGAATCCTGGCAGCAGCGTTCTGGATAATAAATACAGCCAGAATTATTAGCCTTCCTGAATTATAAGCCATGCTGTATATGTTTTTCCCCAATTTCTGTTGAATGGAAAGAAAATATTTTTTCTCAACACATTTCTAAACATAATAGCTTTAATATCTAATTTCTAATAACTGATTTCTTGTATTCTTTTGATTTCAACTGTATATACATGCACGCAGCTATGGACAAATTAAAAGACCACATGAAAATTCTCTGGATTTACTACAGTAGGTATGGGTTTAAGTAAATGGTTAACATTTGTGTCATTCAATAATAATAACCTGATAATACTTCTATCAATTTAATAATATTTCCATATTTTATGTTACTGTTACGTGTGATGTTCACTCCTGCCCGTAATTATTACTTTCAATTGATCTTGTTAGTCTTTTTCTTTTTCAGTTTTCTATTGGTTGATTTGGTGATGTCAGGCTTTTAAAACACAACCACAGTTTCTGACGGCTTTATTGTTGTGTTCTCCTTTATACTTTCCTTTTGATGTTTGTTTGGAGTGGGGAGTCCCAACCTGCTTGTCCCCATCTCTTGTCATTTTTAATTGTTTTGCTGATTACGTTATGTTAATAAACAATTTAGTTGGAGCACATTGGCCGTTGTTTATTTATGGTACGTTGCCTTAGGATCATGAGTCGTATTTAAGTAGGGACCGTAACAGTTATATTATATTACCTTATTTATAATTTATAATATAGGTTTTTTTTTTTCAGAAAATTACAATTAGCCAAAATAACAAATCCTTCTATATGTGTGTAGATTGAAAATAAAGGCAATTCCACCAAATGGTATTGTGTTGTCTAAAAATGAAAACAAAATGCTCTAATAGACAAACTGTTTTTGTTTTAAATGTGAAGAATTGCCATCAGTTGTTTAAAGAATAAAACAAAAAAACATAAACTCAAAAACATTACTCAAACCCCTAACTACAAATCATAAATCCACACAAACAGAGAACTTCCAACCGCTCTTATTTTTTCCCAATAGGTGTATATATTCACAGTATTTAATCAGTGTGTTTATATAGTAGAGCTGAAAATGTATCGATATCGCAATGTGACCATTCGCAATAGTCACATCGCAGGATATGCAATATTGATTATATATTCTGTATTATAGTTTATAATTTGTCTGTGTTTATGAGGATTTTAAAAGCATTCAGACAATAGAAATTATGTTTGTCACTTACATTTGTAGCTTTAATAATGATTCATTTTACTTAATTATTACTCAATTACTGTACCTGAACACTGTTAGACTCAGAAAACAGTAAAACACTGTTTATTTCAATTGTATCTTTTTCTTTATTTTATTTATTCATGCTTTTAATACGCTTATTATACGTTATGCAGAAGCACTCCCCTACAGAATCATTCAAATCAATCTAAAATGATAAATTCTTTCCAAATCAAGCTATTATAAAGTCTTCTGGTGAAATAGTATTCATATCACAATCTATAATCACAGAATAAAAAAAATATTGCAATGTTAGTTTTTCCAATATCATGCATCTCTATTATTTAGTATTCTTGCAGTCAAAATGCCAGCCTAAGGATGTATGCAGAATTGAGATACTTGTCAATGACTTGACCATGTCTAATTACTAAAATAATCTCTCATATTGATCCATCCAGCGCAGACAAACATTTCCATGATGCTCACTGGGTGGAAAACTCATGACAGCTGGTGTTCAAGTCAATAGGACGCTAAAACGTCCACCAAATACACAAACAACCAAAGTAATCATTACATAAGAATCTGCCCTGCTTTGTGAACATGCAAAACAATGAAACCAATTATACATAGTTTAAAAAGTTGAGCTAAGACATTTCTTAGAGTCTCTTCATTGGGGGTTTAACTGTGTCAGTCCAGTCGCTCAATATGAATGAAATCTCAACCAATCAATATGGCCCATGTGCTGCGCTCATCACATGTTCAGGCTGATTTGGTTTACTGACAGCAAAGGGAAACCTGATTTAACGACAAGCTCTGATCAATAAAGCGTTCAGCTGACTCACCGTATTGCAAGCAGCTCATGGCCTGATTTATCATCTGGGACTTCAGAGTGATCTCCTGCGAGGACGAGATAATTCAGTGCAATGTTTTTGTTGGAGAAAAGCATTGAGATGTATGTTTGTGACTCACGGCCGCTGATCTTGGTGCTGACTCTCTGTGCGAGCGAGATGCTTTGAGAAAGCTGGTCTCGGAAGCTTTGGCCCATGTAGTAATCGATGTCATTGGAGCGCAGCAGCTCTTCAAAGGTCTTGGTTGTGTCTCCAAGGTGCTGGGTTAGAATGTGGCACATGCCGCGACCCTCCCGCATCTTCTGCCGCAGGTGAGACAGCTCACGGGCCTGGGCCTGGATCAGCGTGTCAAACTTACTGCAGGGAGAATGGGAAAAAAGTGATGTTTGTAAAATTATGTTTGTTGATGTGTTAAAAATAGATGTGTAAAATGTGTAGTTCTTACAGCTGATTTAATATGGAATGAAGGTATCATACGGTAAACTAATTAAGAAAACCAGCACATTCAAATATAATACATTATTAAACCACTGTTTAAAAAAACAAGATGAAGATCTAATGAAAAAAAAAATCACAAAAAATGTAACTTAAATGAAATGTTTTTTTATTTTTATACATTTTATTTTTTCACATTATTTAATTTTCATCAGATTAAATTTTTTTCTGTTAGTAGAAAAAATGTTTTATTATGGACAGCTAATCAAATATAATAGATATAACATTATCTTACATTTACTTTTATTGACATTGACATATACAGAGTTTGTAAACTTGTAATATATAAACTTAATTTACTAAACTATGAAGTAGGGTTACACAATATATTGTTTCAGCATCGATATCGTAATGTGTGCATCTGCAATAGTCATATCGCAGGATAGGCAATGTTGAGTTGGGATTATAGTTGATCACAATCAGTGCAGAGTTTAATTAAAAAGGAGTAAAAGTTTATCATCTGCATGTCAAGTCAAGTCAAGTCAAGTCGAGCTTTACTGTCATTCTGCTACATGTGTGGACAGAGGAACGACATGTTGGTTTTCGCAGGACAACATGAATACTGTTAAACTCTAAAGAAAACTATAATTCACTTTATCTATGCTATATTGTATTTATCTATGCTTGTAAGTTATTTGTAATATATTATTCGAGATTCACTCCTCTTCAAAATCATCCCAAATCCATCTAAAATGAAGAATTCTTTCCAAATAAAGCTGTATTCATATCGCAGAAATACAAAATAACGCAATGCCAGATTTTTCCAATATCAGCAGCCCTACTATAAATTACTTATTAATAAACACAAAAAGTGAATAATTAAATAAATTACTTATTTTAAAAAATTATATATAAAAAGAAACGTTAAATTAATTATAAAAAAATTTAAGAATTACAAGCAATATATTGCTACTTTTAACTTACAGTTAATGCACATTGCAATGTAATGTAATGTATTCATCTTATATTTATTTGCTTTCATATTTAATAAATAAATATATATATATATATATTACTTTTGTAGCATAACAAATATTAAAATAAATTTATATATTACATTTGTTACTACATATGATGTTATGAATGTACTCACCCTGGCCAGTTTCCAGTTTTGGCATCATCTGCATGGCCTTTGCCCTTCCTGAGCTGCTCCTCCAGTGATGTCACACGAGTGATGAGCTCCTGCAGCTCTCGGTCCTGCTTGGGCTGCCGTGGCAGAGACCCGAAACCGTCAGACGACTGCCAGCCCTCGTCCTCTTCAGCCGTACTCTGCGCCTCAGAGTTATCCAGGCCCCAGTTGACCTTGCGAGGAGTGCCGACTGGAGTGTGGTCATGCATCTGGGCCTGTAGGCTGCGGATCAGAGCCTGAGATCGGGACAGTTGACCACGCAGATCCTCCACCAGCTGCTGCAGGTACGTCACATCATGTTCAGGTTTTCCAGAGTTGTGTGTGGCGTGACCGGCCCACCACTGAGAGCCGACATCCCGATAGGAGAGAGATGTGCAGAGCTCCAGATCATCAAACTCTGCAGCACAGGAGGACATGCTTGTGTCAATGAAATGAAACTTTAATGTTTAATACACTTCATCAAACTGGAAAGAATTAGACACTCACTGAAAGGTTCTTCCGAGAACTTTTTATAAAATATGGGATTCTCTGCTTGGATATATGTAAAAGTACACTCCCTGCATACATTCTTCTGTGATGGCTCATGTTATTAGACTTTCAGTTTTTTTGCAAACAGTTGTTTAGGTGGGCACAAGTGTGTTTTTTATTAAAAAAATTGTTTCACGGTGAAAAAGTAGTTTCGCGGTGGCGCAGTGGGAATTGGGTAAGCTAAATTGTCTGTAGTGTATGTGTGTGAATGAATGTGTATGGATGATTCCCAGTGATCGGTTGCAGCTGGAAGGGCAACCGCTGCGTTAAACAAATAAAGGGACTAAGCCAAAAAGAAAATGAATGAATGAATGAATATATATTCTGGTAATCAATAATTGTTACAATCATTTTGCATCCATGGTAATTTTGTTATTTTCATTCTCTCTCTCTAAATATATCAAAATGTACAATAGTATCCTAAAACGTTTGATATTTTGTTACTTGTGAAAAATCCTATAAATAAAGGGGGGGAAAGCAAAATTGGCAAAACATTTTTACTGTGTCCTTGTTACACATGTTCCATGTACTAACTTTTGTAATAAATTATGCATAATTGCATGCAACTAACTCTCAAAGCTTGTACTAACCTTAACCATATGTTAAGTACATTCAGTCAATAAATAATTCTCAGCACTTGTATATGCAGGCTTCCCACTCTTTCATGGACACCAAAATCAAAGACTTTCAAGGACTTTTTAAATCACAGATAATTTTAAATCCAGCACTTTTGTTATTCACACCTCCGGCATATACTGTATAGTATATTCACACTACTATTTACATTAAAATACCATAATAATGATGTTTGGAATGTGTCAAATTCCGTTTTAAAGTCATGTTCAATGAACTTCAATAAAAATTACTTGAATTCAATACTGGTAATATTCAAAAGCGATTTCTTAAGTATTGATAAAATGCTGTCATAGTTCATGTAAAAGACTTAAATTTAAGATTTTTTTAATTAAGAAGTTCTTTGTTTTTCATTCAGTTTTTGAAAGCAACATAGTACAATTGTTGAAACACCACCATACACTTTAAATTCCAGCATTTAAAGGACCTACAGTGCTCAGCATCTATAATTACACCAGTCACAAATCTAACTTTTAAATTCATATTTTTAATAGGAAGCCATACAACATTATATTTGTGCATATACATTAGATAAGTCAGTACTGAAGCCAATCTGGAGCTTCATTCATTCAGTTTCTTTTCGGCTCAGTCCCTTTATTAATCTGGGGTCGCCACAGCGGAATGAACCGCCAACTCATCCAGCATTTTGTTTTATGTAGCGGATGCCCTTCCAGCTGCAACCCATTACTGGAAAACACATACACACTCATTCACACACACAAACACTACGGACAATTTAGCTTACCCAATTCACCTGTACCACATGTCTTTGGACTGTGGGGGAAACCGGAGCACACGGAGAAAACCCACGCGAACGCAGGGAGACCAATCTGGAGCTTATCTAACAAAGTAACTTACGATAACGGTCTAAAAACTAGTACACTCAAATTTATATTTTATAGAAAAATATTAAATACAGATTTAAAAAAGAGGAAAAATCAAGAGAAGCAAAAAAAAAAAAAATGAAACATTTGGTTGACATTTTGTAGGTTGTCAATTTTTTGCTTAAATTTATTTGTATTATCTTTCAATTTTTAAATATGTTTGGTGACTAAAATATTATTTAAATAAATATATCTGTTTAATAAATCTGTTTTGTTTAAATTCACCAAATACATTGCCTATATTCACTGAGAAATGGATAAAAATATTAGTTTTCAAAATGGGGTGTACTCAATTATGCTGAGCACTGTATGTTTGTTTTTTGCATTTTACAGGCCTTGAATTCGTATGTCTGAAATTCAAGTACTTTCAAAAAGCGTAGGAACCCTGTATAATGTATGTATAGTTAAAGTGTAACCAAAAATTAAAGTGACAGTTCACCCAAAATTAAAATTGTTCTCATTTACTCCCCTTGTTTCAAACCTGTTTTTGCATTCTTCAAAATATCTTCTTTTGAGCCCCTGTCATTTTTTATTTTTAGATGAGCTATTCCTATTAAACAGTATGACTTTAGTCTGTATCGCCCTCTAGTGTTTACAGTGATTGTGTTCACCTGGACTGCTGGTGTCTTCTCTCTCGGCCTCATTCTCACTGCGGCCACACGTCTCATAGCCCAGATCCTGAATGTCCACCTGGACCTGCTTACTGTCCTGCTGTACAGATGTTTCCGCTAAACAAAAGACAAGATAAACTAGTGTTTTAGGAACTCACACTTTAAACTGAAGTGTAATACAATACACAAGAGTACAGTAATGTAATACAATTTTATTATATAGACCATTTCAATGTGGTGATGTCATTGTAACTTCATGTTAAAACAGCTGTCATTATTTATCAATGTGGCACTTTTTGGGTTCTCGGAAGCTATAGAAATTAAAAATGTAAAACAGGATATACGATGGGACCATTGTTTTTGTTTACACCCTTCTATAGTCTATCCAATGGTCTATACCAGGGATGGGCAAACTTGATCCTGGAGGGCCGGTGTCCCTGCATAGTTTTGCACCAACCCTAATCAAACACACCTGCTTGTAGCTTTCTAGTGATCTTGAAGACACTAATTAGGGTGTTCAGGTGTGTTTGATTAGTGTTGGAGCAAAAGTCTGCAGGGACACCGGCCCTCGAGGATTGAGTTTGCCCATGCCTGGTCTATACAATGTATATATACTTATGCCCTTCATATGGTTTTATAGTACAAGAATGTCAAATTATACAGAATTGTATATATTCATTTAAATTCAAGCATTTAACTAATACAAATTAAAACCTGACCATTTTTTATATTTTAAAAACAGTTAAACATAATATTAATTTAATAAGTGACTCTGGGCCACAAAATCAGTCTGAAGTTGCTCAGATTTATATTTGTAGGAATAGCCAAAATCAAACTGTATGAGTAAAAATTATCGACTTTATTTTTTTGTGCCAAAAATCATTAGTGCACTGTAAAACTTTAATTACAGCCAATACACCTAATATTTTGATGTTGCTCTAACTTATTTTAATAATTTAATCAGGTTTAAACTAAATTTGTAAAGTTATACAAAGTTTAACTTTATATTTTAGTCAGTTTGACTTTAATTTAATTAACAAAAAAATTAAGGCAGCAAGAATTCTTTGCAGTGTAAATATTATCTTCCATTTTGTACATTTCCTACTGAAAATTTAACATAATGTAGACAACTTTAAAGGCAATTTCCCTCAGATTAGATTTTCAAATGATAGATTTTGTAATATTGAACAAATTTTGTCTCTCTGACAAATACTGTTCACCCCAACAAACCACACATCAATGGAAAGCTTATTTATTCAGCCTTCCATTGATTTATATATCTCAATTCCACAAAACTGTCACTTTTTGCAACCCTTTTTTGCAACACATTTTGTAACCCAATTTTGCAATTTTGTGAAAAATTAAATAAATAAATATGGTTTGCAACAATACACTTGGCTTTCTGTGCAAAGGGTGTGTTCACTCACTGAGTAGTTCTCTGTAGTCTTTGAGCTGTTCGGCTTGAGCTTGAACTGTGGCCTCAGACACCATGAGTCTCTCCTGCAGTTCTCTGCTCTCCTGCTGGACCTGCGCAAGGTCAGACTTCAGCTGCACCGTCTGCTCCATCACTGACTCACCTTCATTACACTAAAACACGAACATGCATAAAACACTGCAGTAAAAAAAACTACAGTACCATCAAATGTAGCCAAACTCACCTCTGCACCAACTGTATCCACCAGCTGTCCACTGGACGTGCTCTTCTGTCCAACACTTTGAAGATTCATTAAACCCTTGAGATCTTCATTTTCGGAGCGAATAGTGAAAAATGCTTTCCTGTTTCAGGAGCACACACACATTTTTTGCACATTTATTAAGTGTAAAGTAGACTCTTGTGACTGTGCATGTTTATAGACATGCTGATGTTCAGTGATACAGTAATTGTGATAATAAACATGTGTATTAGATTGTTATTATAAGCACTTCAAAATACCAGGAATATTTATGGCCTAAATTTTCAGAGTGGCATATTCACATTGTTTTTGGCAGTAATGTCCATCACAGCAACAAATGCTTAAAGTCTTAATGGGCAATTTGTTTTCAAACTTAAACTCAAACTTTCATTTGCTAATCTAGTCAATGAGATGCCGGAGATTTTGACAGAAAAAAAGTTTGGATTCTTTATGTGCCTTTTGTTTAACACTTTACAAAAGGTTCCACTTGTTAACACCAGTTCATTTTAGCTGCACTAAGCATTTTTTGCCAAAAGCAATGCTGATATTTAAAAGCATAAAAAAACTTGCCTGTTATAGGCCTAGGACTAGGCCCACACGGAATCTGTGCGCACACAAATCTGCAGATTTCGGCAAATTTTCAGCCAATCAAGACAATTTATTTAGTTGTGTGTAAATTTATATTATTCAGTTTTTTTATTTACTTGAGTAATATTACTGACTAATATGAAAACGTTCATATGATTTATATACAATACAGTTTGTAAAGTAATTTTTTAGTTTTTTAGTAGATACAGTATATGGTAGATATATTATACAAGAGACTTGCTTTGTTTACCAAATAAGTGGATCTAATTGGATTTGCATTTTAAACATTAAATAAAAATGAAAAATTTATTATTTTTTAGCATATTAAGTTTTTAGTTACGCTACTTCCAAAATCATTCCGCATGAATTTGCTGATTTTGTACAATATTCTGCACAGAAAAAAGCAAAAAATGTCAGCAGATTCTGTCTGGCCCTACCTATAACCCAAGAAGACTTCCTTTATCATATCTCTGTTAAAGTTACTAGACATGCCCCTTAGAGCTGATTGGCTACAAGTGTGTTTTGGGACTCTGACACTGTGGTCAAAAGAGTTTTTCAAATGCATTGCTTACTGTACCTTTAAACTAAACTGGCAGTAAATGCATTTATTAATCTTTGATGATATTAATTTCTTAGTTAATGTTCAATAACTCATTAAAATGTCATTTTAACTAACTAACATTCACATAAATTCTGTAACAGCTTGTATCAAATGTTATTTGTCACTGTTGATGTTAGTTAACCCTTTTTGCAATATACTGATGACTTTTGATAGTCATATGCCTAGGGTTGTATGGACATCTGTACCTCATCTGGGAGAGGGAGGAAAAACCAGCCTTTTCCAGCTGTGACTTGAGCTCCATCAGTTCTCTCTCTACTGCCCTCTTCTGCTCCACCAGCAGTTTGACCTCTGTCAGACCTGGACCTTCAGCTACTGCATCCTGACAGCCTCTGAGACCCTGGTGCTGATCACAGCTCTGTGGACATAGACACACCATGAGTACATCCTGTGCAATGCTGCAAAATAAATACTCTGACTCAGGGATTTTTATATTTTACATTTCTTGAGGATGTGTTATTGAAGACTGGAAAAACAATGTATTTCAGTTCAGTTAGAGTAATACAACGTTAACTTAAACCTATGCTAATGTAGTGTTAGTTTGTAAGTTTTTTTATTGCCCATATAGTTCTTTGTTTTCATTTTTTTATATTTAAATTTAATGTAATTAATTTAAATCACATGTATAAATATTTCTTATTAAGCAGCTTAAATAAAAATTGTATTTCTTGTATGTCATCTATTTTATCAGTTACCGTCTGTTTTATTTAAAGTAACAAACCATTTATGTTTTATGCTTCAAAATGTGAAAACTGAAGTAAATTAAAGCTAAAGCAAAGTAAACTATAAAAGTCTTATGTAAAACCTAAACATTTAAAACATTTTATCTATTAACTTTAAAAATTAAAGAACTTTGAACGATCATTTTATATAAAATGTGCTACATAAATAAGCTGCTCTACCGTTACACTTGTATACTATGGCTGTGTATGAGGAGATTTCACCCCCAAAAAAATGTGTAAAGTGCTTTGAGTGTCCAGAAAAGTGCTATATAAATGTAAGGAATTATTATTTATATTATTATTATTATAGTACTTTTTTTTAAAATAGTATAGTATTTAATATATTTCCAGAGATGGGTTGCGGCTGGAAGGGCAGGATAAGTGCCGTGCTGGATAAGTAGGTGGTTCATTCCGCTCTGGCGACCCCGGATTAATTATAAAGGGACTAAGCCGAAAAGAAAATGAATGAATGAATGAATGAGTATTCCTCCTTCTTAAGTCCCTATTTTTTAAAAAGCTTAACTGCTAAATGCATAAATATAATGTAAATATAAATAGTCAGAATGAAGAACTGGTTATTTTTTTATACGCTGCAACATAGTGTAGTACAATACACTATAACAGTAGTATAGTAATCTAGGAATGTTTAAATGTTTATGCTCAATTTGAATTGGAATGATGTGATATGTTCGCTATACATATCTTCATACATAAAACAAAAATTAACCATGAGCAAAACACATTATGTTTTTAGCATGCCGTTATACCTGCAAGCTGAGCAGAGACTGAGCAGTCAGTTTGGACCGATCTTCATCTTCGCCACTGTCTGCAAACTCACTATTGCAGTCTTCTTCATCCTCCTCTCCATCATCTGAAGTGAAACCTATCAGAAAGCAAATTAGACTGTAATTACAGAAATACATCCAAACACATTCACACGGTGCAAGTGTCTGTGACTGTTGCAAGTGTTACCATAGAGACTAGTGAACATAATACTCTGAATGAAGCTCGTCTTACAGGCAGAGAGTAACCTATGAGTAACCTGTCATCCACAGCATATGCTCTTAACTAACCCACCATATATACATCCAATCTAGGATCATTCTGATTTCTCAGTGACTATGCAGGTCACTATGAACACACACACACAAAACAACAACAGAAGACAGGAAAAGCAAGAGCAAACAGATAAGACTCATTTCCTGAGTGGCAGCACTGCCCTGTTCTGGTTTCATTCCATTATTGTAAGTTTACATTTTTGCATGAGTTAGCAGTGGTATACTCACATTATTCAGCAGTATATGTAACTTTACTTATGTAGTGCAAATTATGACTAACAATATAACTAATAGGAGTCAATTGTTTAGCACTTTGTAATGTAACTATGATGTGAATTGACACTGAATAGGTTTAGCTGTTCTTACAAGACAATTATTATTTTATTGCGACTATCTGACATTACTAAATATTAAAATAAGATCATTACTTATATTGATTTATTTATATTATATTTATCATAAAATGGATAAACTAACATATATGCATTACAAATTTATGACCACTCAAGAGTGAAGTTAAGGGATTTTGTATTAACTTACTAATAAAGAAACGAAGTACAAAGGTTTAGCTGTTCTTACAAGACAAATATTACTTTATTTGCAACTATTTGACATTATTGAATATTAAAATGAGATTAGTACTTATTTTTATTGATTTATTTATATTATACTTATCATAAAATGGATAAACTAACATATATGCACTACAAATTTATGACCACTCAAGAGTGAAGTTAAGGGATTTTGCATTAACTTACTAATAAAGAAACGAAGTATAAAGGTTTAGCTGTTCTCACTAGACAAATATTACTTTATTTGCGACTATCTGACATTGACTGAATATTAAAATGAGATTAGTACTTATTTTTATTGATTTATTTCTATTATATATATCATAAAATAGATAAACAAACTTTTATGCACTATAAATTTATGACCACTCAAGAGTGAAGTTAAGGGATTTTGCATTAACTTCCTAACAAAGTACAATGGTTTAGCTGTTCTCAGAAGACAAATATTACTTTATTTGCGACTATCTGACATTGATTGAATATTAAAATAAGATTAGTACTTATTTTTATTGATTTATTTATATTATATTTATCATAAAATGGATAAACTAACTTATATGCACTAGAGTGTGAAGTAGGGGATGTTGCAGTAACTTACTAATAAACAAACAAAGTACTATGACAATGAACTTTCTAATGTATATTAGTTATAAATAATGTATTGGCTTCTAAATATGTTTGAGAACCTTGTAGAGAAGCTCTTTTGTTGTATAATATCTGAAAATATGACTTTTGGTATATATTTTTACTGCATTTGAATTGGTTATAAGCAGACAAAAGGAATGAGTTTGGTTGGGTTTATTGTGTAGCTTTTATCTTGGGCATTGATTGTGCTTTGTGACTTTGTGAAATAGGACACAATGGAAAGAGAAAAGAAAGATATAGAAGAGTATAGAAAGAACAGACAAGTTTTCACCACATAAATCCAGTGTTTTTCTCTTCAAGTATATTTCATTAAATGATTTACTGAGAGTCAAAATGATCATGGTGTATACAAAAAAGAAAACTACTAAAGAACAGCACAACACATACATTAAATGTTTATAAAAGCATCAGAAAGGCAGTGCTGGGATATATTCACCTTGATAATAAGTGCAAATTATATGACATGCTACACACATTAGTTTCATGCAGAAACACTTATATTTTATACTCTGAACTGACTAACTATACATTTCTAAATGAACACATCAGTACTTACAATGAAACTGCTGTTTTTAGGTACTCAAGTTTTTCTTTATAGTAAACCGTGCCAGTAAAACAAGACAATTTTCAGCCCAAACAATAAAATATTAAAGTTTTAGGTTTCCACTTTAAATTAATAAATTAGCTAATTCTGTAGCAATTACATTAAAATAAACTAAATGAGCTTCAATGTAAATGACTGACTGCTAAAAACCGCATGCACACAGACAAAAGGAAACACAAACACACATTATGTTGTTAGAATCCATTTCAATAGCTCATCTGCTGTTCGAGACAAACTCTAATGGCTTTAAATAATTAAAACTGCACAATTCAGATTTCAGTTATTACTAATTCACACGTTGTTAATCTCAGAACATGCTTATTTAGCAATTATGAACACAATGCAATGCACAAAGCCTCATTTGTCCACTGCAGCCTGGGAGGCCAGATTACAGAGCAAACTGCAGCCCGTCCCCACCTCCAAAATCAGCATGAGGTTGAACCGCCTGTCCTGTTTCCATGGACACCAATGGATCCAAAAGAGCCTGCTTAAAAAAAAAAAATCATCATATAGTAAATGCATAAAAAGTTGGAATTGTACAGTACTAGATTAAAAACACAGTGTTAACCCTATAGTTCATATAAATTCTCACATACAAAATAATATAAAAATGAAAAAATATATTAATATTCCTTTTACTTTCAATACTTTCATGTAATATGTTATGTACACCAGGTTTTGATCATGTTTAGTGGTGTTAGAAGTATGATTTTGGAGGATGTGTAAACAGATTTGACAAAATGTGACCCTGCATGACAAAAACTTATTTCTGGCAAAAGACAAAAACACATTATAGAAGTCAAAATTATATATTTTCATTTTATGACAAAAATCATAAGGATAGCAAATAAAGATAATATTCATGGAAAGTGGCGCATTTTCTTAGGGGTGGCCAAATCTTGGGATGGCACAAAAAATAATGAATTCGGTGTAATGTTATATTTTTATTTCTGGTAAATGAAATAATGTGGTTTTAATTCATTTAATTAATTACTTTTGCAATATTGCAATTTATTCCTTAAAATAATTCAGCAAGTTCAAATGAAAACCAAATAAAAATTACAGATTGAGTCACTAAATGTGATTATCGGCCGATACCGATCTTCGACCGATCGATCGGAGCATCCCTGATAATATTCCATCAATATATTTTGTTTATTCTGTACTGTAAATATATAAAAACTTAACGTTTAATTAGTAATGTCCATTGCCAAGTACTTAATTACATAACTGTAAAGGTGATTTTATCAGTATTTATATTTTATTAACCCTCAGATTTTCTAATAGTTAGTGTTCTGGCTAAAAATTGTCATAGCCTAACAAATCATAAATAAACAGAAATCTTATTTATTTAGTTTAATGACAGAAAAATGACACTTATGGCTGGTTTTCTGGTCCAAGTTCACAAACGAGTATTTTTACACTTTAAAACACTCATTTAGAGTTAAAATGTATCTTAATACTATGTATAAATGCAGCTTTTGTGTCTATAAAGACATTAACCCCTTTCAGACCATGTATCCTGGTAAATTTTCATGAATATATATTGTGTAAACAGGAGCTTTTAACGGGTGTAAGATGTCTACTCTGGGCCAGTCATAATATTCTGATACAATTACTCTACACTGCTTGACTCACAGACATCTGCGTAACTATATATATGCAGAGTACTCTCAATCACTTGTGTAGACACACTTGAATACCTTGTGATTATTGCAGGATGCTTCCTGATTTTCCACCTTCTCTCTCAGCAGCTGCAGCTCTTGGGTCAGTCGCTCTACCAGTGGTAAATCCGATGGCTCCACCAACTGCATCTGAAGGTCCTGATAAACAAACATGTTCAATATACACATGTAAAAAAGAAAGACTATAGGGTATATTCACAAGGACTTTTAATTTTTAGTCACCCAGTTCAAGCAATTCCGGTGAACTGTCATGCCGTTATAAAATGGCTGAGGTCTGTTTTCTTTAAAAAATCAATGATCTTCACTGCCTGATTCATATACGGTATAAAGTGGGTCTCAGTCTGTATAACAAGCACTGCATTAAATTCCATTGTTCTGTGCCATGTCTTTAAAATATGGAAATGTATTTTACCAGTGTTTTTCAATAGTTTCTGCACTCGCCTGATGCTCCTGACGGCGCTTGTGTTAAAGCGATTTTACACTTGAACAACTAAATAAATGCTTAATTCTATTTAACTGATTAAATTATATCACAACATCAATGCTGTAAAAGGAACCGTATGAAATTGAAAATAGTCACATTAACCTTTCACCGAAGGTTTATCGATGGAGAGAAACACTAGCTGTGTATATACCGCACTGTTAACGTGTAAAAGACTAGCACACAAACCTTGATGATTTCCTCTTTGACGCTCGCTGTCCTGCTCAAGGCATCTAGATCTGAGGTCTGGGTTTGGATCTGGTCTTGGTAGGATGCTAAGGTGGCACGCAGGATGCTGAGCTGGGTCTGGGCTTCTCTTTCT
Organism: Danio aesculapii; assembly: GCF_903798145.1. Lineage (NCBI taxonomy): Eukaryota > Metazoa > Chordata > Actinopteri > Cypriniformes > Danionidae > Danio > Danio aesculapii. Next base: position 35,537,229 of record NC_079454.1, on the reverse strand, counting down.
CTGCGCAGAGTCATCTGGAGCTCATCCATAAGTGCTTGTGTGTCTTCTTGGGTCAACTGAGGGTTTGCTGACCCGAGTTGCTTTCGTAGCTCCTGCAATCGAGCTGTCTGTTCGGCCATAACCTGACCTACACGCCCTGCCGAATCCTGCGAGATTCATTGTAATGTAAAAAAAGATATTTAAAGCCCAGAAAGCACATTGGATTGACCTATATTTCAGATATTTTTTCTAATATATATACAGTTGAAGTCAAAAATCTTTTCAAATATTTCCCAAATTATGTTTAACAGAGCATGGAAATTTTCACTGTATTTGCTATAATATTTTTTCTTCTGGAGAAAGTCTTATTTATTTTAATTTCTGCAAAATTAAATGCAGTTTTTATTTTTTTTAAACCATTTTAAGGTCAATATTAATAGCCCCTTAAGCAATATTTTTTTCAACTCCATAGAACAAACCATAGTTATACAATGATTTGCCTAATCACCCTAACTTGCCTAATTAAACTAGTTAAGCCTTTAAAATGTCACCAAGCTGAATTCTAGTATCTTGAAAAATATCTTATAAAATATTATGTATCGTCATCATGGCAAAGATAAAAGAAAGGTATTAAAACTATAACAGTATGTTTAGAAATGTGTTGAAAAAAATATATAAGGGGACTAATAATTCTGACCTCAACTGTATATATTTATTTTTAGATGAGTTATAGCGTGTCACCTTGATGTACTGCTCTCTTGAGTTGATGATGTTGAGCAGGTCCTGGACCTGTGAGTGATGTTCTTGAGTCTGTCTGCTGCGGTCTGATAGAAGCTCTTGGAATAAGCGCTCCTTCAGCTGCAGCCGAGACTTGAGCTCCTCTGCCACCTCACCAGCCCCGACTGACACCTTACTGAGCAAAACCGCAGTCATTTCCTGCAGAGAAGTCAACGAGAAAACTATGAAGCCAAAGAGATTTAATGATTCCAGAGAAATCTTGCACAATATTGTGCTGTATTAAAAGTACTTGTATAGTCTGTCTTGGGTTATGTGTCTAGTTAAGTATTTATAGTATATGTATAGGTAGTAATTAGTATAGTTAGAATCCTGCTCCGGTATGTAAAATTATGTATAGGTTTTAAATAGCTCTTACATCCAGTATTTCTGATTTTGTTTATTTACATAGCAGTTGTCCTACGAGAAACGTCATTTCATTCCACTGTATGTCCGATAAAGCTCAACTTGACTTGATTGGAACAACTGAGTTTTTGTTTGTTTGCTTTGTAGTATTATCTAGATTATTATTTGCTAAAAATATGGCAATATTGTGATATATTTGTACTTGATCCTTCAGACATATTATATCATACATCATATATATCAAGAAATATTTCTTATTAATATAAAAGGTTGACAGCAGTTGTGCTGCTTCAAATATTTGTATCAAGAATGTAACAAAGATTTTTATTTCAAATAAATGCTGTTCTTTTAAACGCCTAAAACATATAGCACATTTTCCAAAAATATTGAGCAATTTATTGAAAACAATAAGAATTATTTTTAATCATGGTGCTTTAAATCATCGTATAAGAATGATTTCTGAAGGATTATGGGACACTTAAAAATAGTGTAATGACAGCAGCTTCACTATCACAGGAATAACTTGCATTTAATTATATTATAAAAGAGAAAATAGTTTTAAAATGTAGAAAATAGTATTTAAAATAGTTTTATTTTACAGTGAAAAGTATTATTATTATTGTAATCACATTTCACAATTGTATTGTTTAAAGAGATTCTAAAGTCTTCACTGTAGTATACAATCAATCTGTAGCATGTGTTCACCTCTGCCTCTTTGGTGCGAGTGTGCAGTGAAGTCTGCAGCTGACTGATTAAAGCATCTCTTTCCCTCAGGCTGCGCATGTGTGACTCTTCTCTTTCACGGTGAACAACCTGAGCACTGCGCCAGGCCTCACACACCTGCTCCAGCTCCAAACCTTTACCACGCAGCAGCAACTCCAGACTCTGTACAGATCATCATAAAAAAACTGAACAGATCGTAATAGAGGTGTTCATCATTTTAACAGAAGGCTAATGTGATGATAATAATACCATGATGGTTTCCTCATTGTTGGACAGCACACATCGAAGTTTTTCCAGGTCTCTATCTTTCTCTCTCAGCAGCAGCTGCAGTTTACGCACCTCGTCTTCCTTCTGCTCCCTGCAGGTGAACTTCTCGTCTACTGCATGCTGAGACAGACAAGGCAAAGTTTATTAATGGAGCATATTTCGAACAATAACAGTAGTAATCCTAAGAAAAATGCTTTTTTCCCCCCAAGAAATTATTTCTTAATTTAGCAAGGTTGTGTTAATGGATCAACTACATTTATAAATCGCATCCTTTTCAAATAAATGCTGTTATTTGGAACTACAACAAAATAAATATGAAATTTACAATGGTTTGCATAAAATGTAAAACTGCTATCTATTTTGATAATGAAATGGTAACTTTTTAAAGACTTAAGACCCTTTTAGGACAGAAGTATAAATTTTAGACTAAAGCCCTGCTCACACTGTGAGATTTCAGCCACGATTTTGTCATCTGAGACTAATTTGGGAAATCCTAAAAGATTCCTGAAATCCTTGGCTAAAATTGGTGATCTTTGATTGTTGGTTTGACGTTCTCTTAGAGTCGGTTAATTCCCGTTGCGATCAGATTTTTCCTTCGATGAAGTTCTGGCAGTGTCAGAAGATTTTAGACACTTTCCTGCAGTGTGACAACAGCTGCGATGAGCGTCAATCCAAGAACCAATAGGAGCTCCAAAACAGTTTTTTTCTTCCTGGTTTTATTATTGAGACGTGCTGTGTAGAAAATAGATTGCTTAAGCGGGGAAGTGTCACGAGTGGATGATGTCAAATGCGTTTTCTTTCGTGTTCGGTGCATCTTCATTGTCGTTCAGTGAGCCGGCCTTTACACGAGGTTAAGACTAGGGATTTTTTCGAAAGGCCCGGTATTTTAATGAGAAATCGTGTAATTGTGTTTAGATTTTTTTTCCCTGATTAGGACATTTTACAGTTATTGTGAATTATATGTCTTTGCTATAAAATAATTTAATCTAACAAATAAGGTTTTATATTAGGTTAGATGTATTGTTGGTCATTGGATGAACAAAGCAAAATTAAGACCTGTTTAAAATTATTTAAGACCTACAACACAATGTTTTAGTTAATTTAAGAGTTTTTAAGGACCCTGGATAAGCACCAACTTAGCCCATTAAAATGACTTCTGATTTATCATGTGACGATAAAGACTGGAATAATGGTGAATAAATTGTATATGAAAATATATTATTTATAAGTAACAACTTTTTTAATACACAGATAGAATATAAAATTGTAACTGCAATAATAATTGTTAAAATAACTGTACTAATATTTAACAATATTACTGTTTCTGATTAAATGAATGCAACTCTGCATTTATGTTTAA